>NW_026873432.1:0-14352 GCF_032173495.1 Musca vetustissima
GCCAGCCTACTCAAATGATGCCGATTCGGCCGAAGATGCTCTAATCGAAGAACAGTTGAAACATTTGAAATCCGCCACACCGTTCAATAAATATGTAAATGGCAGCAATAATATAGCAGTAACAAAAATGACACCTTCCGAATTCTTTAATGGTGGCGGTCAAACAACCAACAGTGCACCCATTACGACGGCCACAAATGGCCATCACAATAACTTGGATGCATCAACAGCGTCAACGTTATACACCAATGGCAATCCTCAACGATAAAGACTGTGGTTATTGTCTGTTATTTAACTTAGACAGTAAATAAATTAGATAGTGTTTGGCAGTAGTAGTGTTCTTATATTTGTTTTTGAACAATACTTCTCCTGTAAATAGATTGTGAAGTTTAATTATTTTTATTTTTTTTTAGTTTTCTACAAATTGTATTTTGTAATTTTTTAATTTAAGAACCTTATGCCATATTTTAGTTATTATTTAATAGAATGTCTCTTTTTTGTTTTTTTTTTTCTTCTATTTAATTTGGGCTTTTCCAAAATACATCCTAAGTGGTTTGTTTTTCCTTTTTATGAGTTATTTTAATTTTACTTTTTCTTTATCTATCCCCATTGCTTCTTAAAGCATTATCCCTAAAGTTGTGTAAATATTTCTTAACTACATATATTAAGTGTTTGTTTTGCATTACAATAACAAGAAAAGGAACAAGAAATGTCATATTTGTTTTCAATGTATACCATTTTAAATAATTACTTAATCTAATTAAGTAACTGGCATATTTACACAATTTCTCTAAATTATCGATATCATCGATTGCATATCGTGTGTTTTTTTGAAACTACCACATTCATAATTGTACAATAAAAGAAACTTAACATGAATTTTGTTAAAACTGACAATCTTTCATGCAAATAAATAAAATTAAAATTAGCATGTGTTTTAATTTCATCTGCTGTATTTCCGTAAAGAAGTGGTGTCTTGCTTCGAACGTTTTATATATGGTAAAAATTTCAAACTCTGAAAATAGTTTTAAGAGGGATGGTACTTCTACAAGAGAGTCATACCATTGATGGATTTTTTCGGACTGGTTTATAGACCATGTATAATGTAGTTATAAGGAATTTCTTAACTCAAAGTCCAATAGATCTTTAGGTAAAGTGTGACTTAAGTTCCAAACTCTGGGAATTAAAAGTATTATTTATTTATTAAGAATATTCCTTGCATGGAAAAACGAAATAAGTATTCAACCTATTTTAACTTGATGTCATCTATAAAATGTATATCTTCTAATTGTCATCTATTTTTATGTCATCTTTACTAAGGCGACCAGTTTTTGAAAATGTAAATAGATGACAAAAAGAAAAAAGTATATTTTTAATAAAAATAATAGTTTGTGTATAAAAAATCATTTTGATTTACTTATAAATATATAAAATGAGTTAAAAATTCGTTAAAAGTTCTAAACGAATAATCTTGTGATCTTTATATAAGGAACATAGCAAAGAAGTAGACCTAAGTCGACTATGTTTTCTAGAATATTTTGCAACCCATAAGCCTCAAGAAGTAGTAAATTACATTCACTTTTGAAGGCATTTTTTTTTTTTTTTTTTGTAAAATTAAAATAATGTAAAGGTGGGCTTCTTTATAATCGGAAACATAGAAGCCAAAATATCAAATATCAGCCAATACGGTAGCAAAACGTATCCAGGAACCCTAAAAATATCAAAATTTAATAATTAATAATTTTTTATGGAAATTTATTACGCAATTAGAACTCAAAATATGAAATAACAGATAATTTGGTTGGACAATATGTTTAAAATCCTGAAAATACCTTATCCTAAAATGTCACTAAAATTTCATAAAATTTATTAATTTGTTTTAATTTACAAAAATAAACATTTATCAAGGTTTTAAAAATATAGATGACAAAGATGACCAATTATAAAAATAGATGACAGATAGAGGACATACATTTTATAGATGACAGTCAGTTCAAATAGATGATTGTCCTCTAAAAAAATAGGACGTATTGTCACCTTATATTTAGTCATCTATATTTTTAAACTTTAAAATTTAAACATATTCTATTTATTTATTTTTTTGTAAAGTCGTTTAGAAAACGTCTCGAAATATTCACCGGAGACACCATAATATATATTTTTTGGTTGTATGTATATCCGTCGTTTGAAATTACGATAGAGCTTGCAATATTTATGATAGATCATGAAATTTTCTCTGCAAAAATATATTTGGGGGCGTATTCAAAATATGGCATAGTTGTATAAATAGAAAATCAAAAATAATTTTGATTAGTTCAAAATTCTTGATTCCAAGTAAATTGTTAAATTTTTTCTTGGCGTCATCTACTTGTATTTTTAAAATCTTGTCGCCTCAGTTAAATGTTTGCTTCCTGCAAGACTGAGAATGTAAGGATGAAAATATTTTGTCTTAATAAATTATCGCTATGAAATTTGCACTTCTAGCTCCAAAGAAGCTTCATATGCTGTAAAATGATACCCATTTTGTCTGGATTTTAATAATACGACTGGTTTAAATCAAGGTTTTCAGAAGTATACATTTACCTCCTATATGAAATGTATATCACTGTGATCTGCCCAACGAGATCCGAGTGGAGCCATGTATAGGGGCCCTTGTTACCAAAAAGTGTGTATAATTTATAAAATTTAAAAACAGATTCTTACTATGAATAAAAATGTAATTTTTACTTGTTTTTATAGAAGTTTATTTCATTAAAAAATGTATAATAAGTATAAAAAATTGCACTTAGCATAGTAATAATATGAATGAGATATATGAGACCTAATAACAGTGTTGATGCATCATAATTCTGATTGGCAGTTGATGTTTAAGATTTGAGTATCAATTTCAAATTTTGTTAGTTCAATTGTATGTAAATTACACATAAATATGAAGAACGTCAATACTTTGATTTATCAATTTGAGCTTTAATTCTACAAGAAAATATAAATGTACCAAAATATGTACTTCGAATTATAAGCATTACAAATTATAAAAATGGAGTGTCCCCTAAATTAATATATCATTGGTGGTATTAATGGCAATCGGTGGCAAATATATAGCTCGTATCTGGCTACGTAGTCTTGCAATTTCAACATCTTCCCGTTCCAGTTCACGTATCAATTGTGAGAATTGTACCAGACCCTCACGATTACCCGGAAATCCATACGATTTTATTACTTCCGTTTGTAATTGCATTACCAGTGGGAATACATGCTGCATCATTAGAAGCATCTCCTTGCCGGCCGAGGCTTTTGCTTCGGATAACTTTTTTGAATTCTCCGGTTGATTGACTGTGCGTATAATATCAATTAATATTTGTTTGGCAGTATCGTTATTAAAATTCATTGTTATTGTTGTTTTATTTGTATTTTGTGTGAATAAAATTATTTTATATTTAGAGCAAAGCCTCCTCCTCTGCGCGTCTTTTGCCTATTACTGAATAATCTCACCGTAGGTATACTAATGTAAGGTAGCCGCATCGGCCCAGCTGATGGTACAATGATATGTCAAACAAATGTCAATACATATTGTTGTAATTAGAATTCACCGCACACTGATGTAACGCAAAATCATATTTTTAATATTCTAATTGTCATCTTTAATGGAAAATGTAGAAAATAAAAATAATTGTTTATTTAGAAAATAGAAAAAAATTGAGGATGAAGTCATGATGCAATAATAAAGTATAAAAACAAAAACTTCTGTTTTTTTTTTTTTTTTTTGTACTTCGATACGTTGTCAAGTATGTTGGTGGGAGAACATATGATGTTCATTCACCAGGACCGGTTATGGGTTACTTGAAGTATAAGTACTCATTTATTTACATTTTCTTTTGATGCTTACTTACTAATATTTACATCTTTGTGTGTTTAAAAGTAAACTGTGTAAACAGAAAGGGTATAGCAAAACAAATGAAAAAATTGAAACTGAATATAAACAAAATTGTTGAAAGTGAAATAAAAGTTAGAGATTAATTTTACATTTTGATATAAAAATTAAAAGTTCATCAATGTGTTGCTGGTTTCTGGACATTAAGAGCTCTTGTAGGTTGCCGAACGTGTGGAAGATTGCAAACTGCTTCCTTTGGATTTCATATTTTTTACAATGAAAAATAATATGTTTCTCATCTTCAATAGTATTGCAGACTTCACACAGATTTGTGTTCACAATGCCGATTCGATGGAAATATTTTTTTGTGTAAGTGTGACCAGCCAGGAGTCTGTTAATAATTTTTATATTTGCAGGTTTCATCTTAGAGGATTTGAACCAAGGTTGTTTTGGTGGTTCTGGAAAAAATTGATAGAACCAAATGCCTTTGGACCGGGAGATTTCTTTATACATATCCGTGAACTCATTCCACATAAATGATTCGACTTGCTTAATAGCATCCGTCACTGAGAGACAATAGTCAATTTTGCATCCTGCGTTAGCTGCATGTTTGGCGAAGTAATCTGCCGCTTCGTTTATTGAAATTCCAACATGTGATGGTGTCCAAACAAATGTTACTTTGTGTATATTAGAGTTTGAAATTTTTCTTATGATGTTGTATGCTGTGTAATTATTGGAAGAGTTATTCTGTAACAGGAGACAGGCATTTTTACTATCTGTAAATAAAGCTGCTGTACAGATTCCATCCTCAATCATTATATCTATGGCCTTTTCAATTGCACATAGTTCTCCACTAAGCGAAGACAGTTTTTCATCAATTTTGAATAAAAAGTTTTGACTAGACGATATGTTGCAGACGGCAATGCCAGTGCTATTGTTAGTTATAGAAGCATCTGTTGCCCAAATTGAAACACATTCGGATTTAAAATCATTAATAATTTTAGCATAGTGTGCTTTTATGTATTCTGTAGATGTGTTACTTCTGGAAGTGTTGAAACAATTTAAGAGTATCTCCATTTTGTTTCGCGAAGTTGAATTAAACCCAATTTTTAAATTATCAAAAATGTTTTTAAATTTTAAGTAAACATATCCAATGCTGGTTTTTTTGGAGGGATTTGCAGTCAAATGCTCATAAAGAGACATGTTGTAAGTTTTTAGTCTTATTAGTTCTTTGGCAGCCAATAGTTGAGCCCTCAGATTCGTTGGTAAAATCCCAGCAAGAGCGCATACTACATGATTGGGAGTAGATGGAGCAAGCCCTATATTTCTCCTTATAATTTGGTTTTGAAAACTTGTTATTTTTTTATTAATGTATGTTGGCCTGTGCGCCATAGACGATACTGCATATTCTGTTTTCGAGAAAACTATCGATTTTGAAATATTAATTGCTTTAGCGGGATGAAGACCATGTTTTGGACCAGTGACCATTTTTAAAGCGTTAATAGTGTTCTTACTCGAAAGCATCACCTCATCGTAATGCTCTTTGAGTGAGAGACTGTTTTTAATATGTCTTCCCAGAAATTTTATAGTTTTGACAGTGGTTACAGGATCTCCATTTAGTAATATGTGAGGGTTCTTTCTACTGCCTTTTGCAACATACATGGCCGCTGTTTTTTCTATATTCACTTCCAGGTTGAGTTTTTTAAATAAGGAGACCATGTCGGTAGTTTTGTTTTGTAAGATTTTGTTAGCATGTTCAAAGTTGGAATTAGCAACTAGCAGAATGAAATCATCGGCATATTGAAATAGTGTTGTGTTTTCATCAGTTATACCATGAAGTCCTATAGTGTATAAATTAAACAGTATTGGACTTAAGCAGCTTCCTTGTGGGATACCATTGTATATTTCAAGATTAGTGTTACCCATGTGAAGAATGCGTTTGGATAGGAAATTACCAATCCACAATATAATTTGGTATGGGATATTCAATTCCAATAGAATGGCAAGCAAACAGTTTAGATCGACACATTCGTACGCCTTTGACACATCCATTGAGAGAAGTAAAACTTTTTGATTTTTTTCCTTTAGAGTATTTACTGTGTGAAGAATGTCGTTTATACATGTTGAGGTTGATACATGTTTCCTATATGCGTATGATCTTGGCGGAAGTATATTATTGTCTTCTATGAATTTAGTTAGCCTTTGTTTCACCATAAGGTTTATTATCTTCGCAAGCACAGAAATAAGAGCTATTGGCCTAAAATTGGTAATGACATCTAAATTCTTACCCCTTTTGGGTATTGGTATTATTTTAATTTTTCTCCATTCAGCAAGAAATTCGTTGTTCTGCCACAATTTATTGTAAGATGCCAGAAGATTTGCTTTCCCTTCTTGGGAAATTTTGTTAACCATTTCATAGGTTATTCCATCCAGACCAGCTGCCGATGGTTTCTTCTTTTGTTCAAGAACATTATTCAATTCATCCATGGAAAAATCTATTGATTGACAAATTGAGGATTGTGCAAAAAATAATTGATTGTTATTAGGAACTTGATCCCTCAAGTGACGGAGGTACGCTTCATTATTTTCGGGACACCACTTGGAGCCAGTGTGAGGTTCGAAAAAGGATTTGCAACTTTTAATATAGCGAAAGAGTTCTTTGGAATTAGACATTTGATTTAATTCAAAAAGTTTTTGGCGTTTTGCTCGATTTTTGGCACGTTTTACAGCTTTTTTGAAGTTATCTGTAGCCTCGATTGCATTTAGGGCGTTTTCTGTATTTTTATATTTCTCGAATTTCTTTTCGGCTGCCTCTTTTAATCTCAAATACTTATTTAGGCCATCATTCCACCATGAATTGAATTTTTTTCCAGATTCAACGACGAAAGTTGATTTTTTTATTGAAAGATGTAAATCCTGCTGAATTACTTTCATATTGGTTCCAAGTTTGAGATTAGATAGATTGTTGAAAAGATGTTTTTTCGCTAAAAAATATTGGTTTTTTGGCGTAACATTGCCTATAGTTATCAAGATTGGTTTGTGGTGACTTCCACCTATTGATATATTTTTTACGCTCCATGTCAAATTTGAGAATGTGTTCGTAAAAGTGAGGTCTAAAACCGAACCAAAGGAATTATCAAACATATTCTTTTTGAAAGTGGCTGAACCATCATTAATGCACCTGA
The DNA here is from genome assembly GCF_032173495.1 of Musca vetustissima. NCBI lineage: Eukaryota > Metazoa > Arthropoda > Insecta > Diptera > Muscidae > Musca > Musca vetustissima. The sequence goes on from NW_026873432.1 coordinate 7,057, forward strand.
AAGCTGAGTTATTCATAAGAGTTTCCACAGTGGATCCTCGCACTGTATCAAAGATGTCTCCATATGCTTTACATCTAGCGTTGAAGTCACCAGCAATTATAATATTCGGTTTTTCATCCAGAAAAATTAATAGTTTTGACAATTCAGATTTCAATACGTTGGATTTTACAGAATGTGGAAAATATACTGAGGCAAAAGTAAAATTTTCCGTTAGATTAGTAGTTTCGCCGATTAGAATGTCCAATGTCGAGTTAAAGGGTAACCTTTTCATATTTATGGAGTTTTTGTGCAATATGGCAACACCTCCATAATTATCACTTCTTTTTTTGCAAAATAGTTTATAGTTTTTTATATATGAATTTGACAAGTTTTCATCAACATTGAAAATTTCACTAAGAATGCATATGTCTACAGAGTATTTGTTTAAATATATCTCCAGGTAGTTTTTATTTTTATTTAAACTTTGAATGTTGTGTTGTAGAATTATCATCTTGTGTATTAATGTTAAAAGTAATTTCTTTTGAGGGGGCTTTTAAGGCGTCTGATAGACCGTTTAAGATATCTAGACCTTCTTTGCAGTTTGCGTTGGCTAAGACCATTTCCATTTGTTTAGTAAAAGATGACAGAATTTTTTCGTAATGTGAGACCTTTGAAAAATTTGTGAAATCAAAGGACGGTTTAGTAGGCGTAAGAGATTCAGAATCTGCAGTGATCAGCGACCTTTTGGGTATTTTTGCTGCTACTTTATTATAGCTCACTCTTGTTAGTCTGCGATTGAATTCGTCATTAAAAGTTTGAACTGGAGGCCTAGTTTTGTTGGCCAGTGAAGGAAATTCATTTTCATATTGGGGTTCATCTAAAATTGCATAATAATTGGCTGAAGCTTTACGGGTACATTCCTTCCTGGATAGGTTTGAAATTGCCATTGCTTCAAGGATATTTTTTTCATAAGCGTACTTCTCACATTTTTTTACATCCATGGCATTGTGATTATATTTATTGCATAAAATGCATCTGGGAAGAGTACAAAAGGTGGTACACTTAATTGTGGAGAGGCATGTGTCACATTTTTGATCGGTGCAATTGTTAGGACAATCAATGTTTTGACCGCATAGGATACACCTTTTTTTTGACCTGCATCTGGTTGCAATGTGACCTAAACGGCCACAATTCTTGCAAAGACGAACTTGTGGAATATAGAATTCAGTTTCAACCAACGAATTAAACATTTTGAGTTCTTTTATAATAAAATCTGCTGCAATACCGACTTTGATTGTCTGCGAAGGAACATATTGACCATTTTCATTTCTGTATTTGAAACGGTATACCGAAACACATTTAAAATCGTTATCACTGTTGTTGATTTGATCAAAAATCATCTTCCCTGTGAACTCAATTGGCACAGATTTTATAATATAAAATTTTTGCACAAATCTGTCCGGTATAAACGCCGTCAGACCAATGCGTTTGACATCGGGATTTAGTACAAAATTATTTGCGGAATTAGCGTTGTTAAAACTCAAACGGAAGGTCTTGTACCCTACATTCTTGGACACAAAATGGGCGTTAATGTTGGCATTGGCAAGTTTTGCATATAGGTGTAGTTCCGAGTTTTTCCTTCTGGAAGATATTGGTTCATCAGAAGTTAGCATGACATAAAAAGGGCCAGGATGTGCTTGATTATATAGAATAGCATTGTTTTCATTAATATCGTAGCTGTATATATCGGTTTTATTGGGAAAAGATGAGGCATTTGCATTATTGGAGTTTTTGCTATTGTTGGTTATGTTTGTGAAATTTGTGTTGTTAGTGTTTCTTAGTTCATTATTTTGTTTATTGTTTTCACTTAAAATTTGATGAGGCTGTATTTGAAATTGTGTTTGTGGTGAGTTTGATGCAACTGATAGTGTTGTTGGAGGTATTAGCGATTTTTGTATTGACGGCGAGAGTTTAAAATTTTTGAATTTTTTTGATTCCTGGTTGTTTGAGGTTTCAGATCTTCTCCTCGGGTCCAGCCGAGGAGGCGGCTCCTCGTCCCCCATGATCACCAGATATTGTTGTTATTGGAATACCAAATTTTATTTTAAAGAAAACCAACAAACAGAGAAAAAAAACGAAATTGGTTATGTGTTAATGTGTGTGTGTATTGTTTATGTGTAAAATGCAGAGAGAAATTAAAAAACATAAAAAAGCGACCCGCGCGTGTTTAGTCTAACATCAACAAAGGTTGAGAAGCGACTGAAAAAACTTCTGTTTTTTATCTGACACATTTTATCTAGTAATATTTGTCATGGTTGGCAACATGCACGTCGAATTAATAGGTGTGTCTGGATACTTTTCCAGTAACATTTACTCAGTAAGTTCTAGTTCAGAGAGTAAGCCTTTTTACTCTCTTTTGCAATAATACTGAAAAAAGTAAACAGACAACATTTAGTAAAATTTAGCAAAAAAAAAAAAAAACAGCAGATTCAAGAAAACATTTAATTTGCGCCAAAATAAAAAACACACAAAGGACGAACACAATTATTTGTATTGCATTTAATATTAAAAATAAAATGAATAATAAAAGAAAAATTTATTTGGTATGTTCCCCGGGAACATTTAAGCTTCCTGCGTCAATATATTGCCCTCTATCTGGAACTTGCCTAAAAATATAAAGAATCAGTTTCTAATTTAATGAAACTTTGCATATCTTACGAATTTTCTTCCATTTTCTGTTATTTTTATACAACTTAACTTCTTTTTTTTCTCGGTTTATTCGTTACTTCTATCTTGTTGCTGTAGATAGAAGAATTATTTGGCCACAAAACGCCACACAAACAACTTAACTTCAAATTGAACTTTGCAAATTTAAAAAAAATGTTTTGAAAATTTTTGTGTTTGGTCATATAACAGCTGATCCAAAAATGGCGGAGTTTGCAAAATCTTACTGCTTAAAATACTTTCAGTAAACTCCAGTAAGTTTGTTGTTGTTGAACTGTCAAACTTGCTCTCTCACTTGACTCTCTTTTACTGAATTTTTGGGTAAACAGACAAAATTTAGTAACATTTGGTAACAATTGTTACCAAATATCGAGTTAACAGACAGAGCTAATATAGAAACCATGACACAATAAATAGGTAGCCCATTTAGCGCAGCTGATAACTCGATTAACTTTCAAAATCTGTAAAGGTCTAAACAGAATGTTCGCGTTGGGCGTTTTTTGTTATCGCGTTAACGCACGCAAAAAGTTAAAATATATATAACTCCGAAACGCAGCGCACAACAACTTTGAGCGTTTGTGTTATCGTTTTCTTTGTGGTTGTTGTATTTTCGATAACACATAACGCGACGGATGGCTCAACGCGAGCATTCTGCTTAGCCCTTAAATTCTACTTGAATTCGATGTGCAGTGTTGCCAACCATTCGAGACAAAAGCAAAGGTTTTTGTTTTGATACATCACCTCATTATTACATCATGGTTTCTACTTGATTCCATGTGTTATGTTGCCAACCATGTGAAATATTAGGTTCGTTTACTTTCCCAGTAATATTTACTCAGTAAGAATTTGCAGAGAGTAAATACGAATTTTTCCTTCTCAAGAGAGAAAACTGCAAAAAGTAAACGAACAACATCCAGTAAAAAGATTGTTTCGACACAGCTGATTAAAACAACAAACAAATTGGCGCAAACTAAAAAACAGCATTTTTATTAGTAAAATGGATAACAAGCGGAAAATTGATGTTGTTTGTTCCCCACAAACATTTAAAAGGGTTGTGACCGGTAAGTTTTAACTATTTATTTGGAAATATATTGATGTTGATTGATGTTTACAGATTCGGTGTATATGGAGTCAGTGGTTGCTCAAATGAGTGACACGGAGGACTACGACGAGATTGTGTTCTCGCCAAATCGAGAACCAACTCAAAACGCAGAATTTACCCAGGAAATATCATATTCAAAGTCGCGGGAAGAAGCAGACGTTCCGGCATGTGATGCTGATAAAAAAAATATCTGGTTGGATTGTTTGGATTTGGAACCTAAAACATCGTTCGCCAATTACTCTTGTATTACCTTATTTTTAAATACTTGCGTTTTCTTCATCCGTTTTGGTATTTAATGATACAAAATCAAAATAAAATTCACAAAACAATCAATTTTCTTGAGAACAATTTTTTGTTTGTTTACAAAACAGCTGATTTAATATCAGCTGATGGTACAAGAAAATTCTTACTGAGTAAATTTTCCTTGTAAGAATTTGCAAATACTCAGTAACACAACTGTCAAATCTGCTCTCTCAATTCACTCTCTTTTACTGGACTTTTAGGTAAACGAACAACATTTTGTAATAATTTGTACAAATTCGTACAAATTATTGAGTAAACGAACGAACCTATTATATGGAAAATTTTGACAGATGGTGGAGACAAAAACCAAATATTTTTGTTTTGATACATTACCTTATTATTACATCATGCATGAAGGTATAAAACAATGTCTATTAATAAGATCATCCAGGGAGGTGGATATCAGCTGTATCTCCAGTGTTGTATCAAAATCCATTATTGTGAATTGACTTCCATTGTGAAAATGTAAGCAAAGTCCAAATTTTTGACATTAGACATTAAAAAAGCTGACATTCGCTAGCTGGGTGACCTTATTAATAGATCTTGGTATAAACTCATGGTATAATAATCAAAGGTAACATCAAGTGTTGTTGTCATCAAAGGATACAACAACCACATGGAAATTTGTTATTGTAAGTTATACAAGTGGCAACGTCATTTGACAGAAATATGTAAACCGACAAACAAATTATATTTGTTTTGAAAATGTAATATTTTATTTCAAAATAAAATTGAAAAACATAAATTAAAATCTATCAAATTTATATTTATTGGCCGTTTTGTCTTCTCCTCCCATTCGTTAGGAGGTGGAACGTTTTTCCATTTTTCTTCAGTCGCTGAAAATGCCATTTAGTCTCCATCCCACCTCATTCGTAACTATCGGTTATACCATTTTAAATTCATCTTTATCGGCCGTTTTGTCTTCTCCTCCCATTCGTTCATTTTTGACATTTTCACAAAAACAACAAAAAAAAATCAATTGTCATTGAATTTTTTACAGAACCGATCCACGGAAATTTTAAGATTTTTTAAACAATTTTTTTATCAATATCTATGCAATATATTTTGCAAAAACGCCTAAAAGAGCCGGAAAAGCTTAACTGCAATACGTAGCTATGTCAATGGATATTGGTTTGGTGGCATAGAGAACTTGTGGGAGACTAAACAACTGCTTAACACTAAGAAAAAAATAGAAGTTCATCACCAGACCAATTAACTAAAAAAAGAAATAACACCTAGACAGCAGTTAGTAGTAGGTCAGTAGGAGGTATATCTGATGGGATATGATAGAATATCTTATGGAAATTTATTTATTTACAGTTTTGTAAACATTTCGAGGAGACCACACAGAGTTTTTTTTCGTATTATTCTGGAATAACAACTGCTACGTTGTACACAAACATGGATGACGGACTTACCAATGAACAGACGGAGAAGGTGTTACAACTACAAGATCTCACTGGCATTGAAGATATGAGTGTATGTCGTGATGTTCTGATAAGGCATCAATGGGATTTGGAGGTAAGTGAATAACGACGACATGGATTTTGTTTCTATGATGATCAGACGAGATTGATTTAACAGAAGGTGTTAAGTGTTGCTAATGAAAATAAGAATTCTGCAAGGGGATATCGGTTGATGATAATATATGGGATTGATGCAAAATAACTTGAAACATGCAATAAGTGTTCCACGTACAGAGAGTATGTTTTCCTGTAATGAAAAAATCGATATCTAAAATTTTGTTCAAATAATTTGGAGTCTAGTACCACAAGACGTTATCCAAAACCAATGCTTTATAAAATCCTATAATAAATAATCCTCCATCTATAGAAGAAGAATTAACACAAAATTTTTCTTTCTTAATTCAAGGTCGCCGTACAAGAGCAAATGAACATACGGGAAGGTAGACCCTCATCTTATGTAGGTTCCCGGGAGGTGCGTGCCCCAACTGTTATCAATGATCGTTTCCTGCAACAAGTCTTCTCAGCACACATGCCTGGGGGGCGAACTTCGCGAGGTAGCAGTGCTGGTCCCATGCCACGTAGTATAACTGGTATTATTGGTTACATTATCAATATGGTGTTTCAATATTGTTATTCCACAATATCGAGCATTTTGGGTGCTTTCTTTGGCGGAAACGAGGAGAGAAGTAAGGGAGAGAAAAAAATACTTTTTATTATTTATGAAACAAAAATCTAAACTATTTCCCTCCCCCTTTTTCACTTTCAGTTGTCACAGATCCCTTAGGTGATGTCATGAGTTTTATACGTAGCTACAATGAACGTTATCCAGAACACCCGGTGTTCTATCAGGGTACATATGCCCAGGCATTGAATGATGCCAAACAAGAATTACGTTTCTTGCTGGTCTATCTACATAAAGATCCTACGAAAAACAGTGATGTCGATACATTCTGTAGTCAAACGTTGGCTAATCGCAATGTCATAGATTTCATTAATCGCAATACTTTATTTTGGGGTTGCGATGTATCATCGCCCGAAGGTTATCGTGTCTCACATTCAATAAATGCCCGTACATATCCCATTATGGTACTGATAGCTTTGAGAGCTAATCGTATGGTTATAATGGGACAACTTATTCTATTCTCAATTTTATAGGAAATTGTACGATTGAAAATGGAATTAGCCGAACAAGTACCATCTGAACCACCCGCCGATGCTTTGGATGCCATTAGTGTAGTATTTAAACTGCCCAATGGTGCACGTATTGAACGTAGATTCCAACAATCAAATTCACTATTAGTAGGTTTCTTTGTTTTGATTTTGCACTCCCTCCGCTTGATCTCATTTAATAATTATCATCTTCATTTTAGGATCTTTCCAATTACTTATTTTGCCATCCATCAACACCGGATGAATTTGAAATTACAACGAATTTCCCCAAAAGAGTTTTATATTCAAAATCCTATGAAACGGATAATGATGCTGCCACATTATCAATTGCTAATAAGACATTAGTTGAGGTTGGTTTGACAAATCGTGAGGTACTATTTGTTAATGATTTGGAAGCGTAATATTTAGAGTACATTATTGTGATGTATGCGAATGAATGAATGATGATAATGCAAAACTAGAATATTTCAAAATTTCCAGAACAGAACGGAAATGTTATGGTGAAACAACAACAAGAAAGTGAATAAAAACAGAAACAAACAAGAAAGACAT
>NW_026873433.1:0-14330 GCF_032173495.1 Musca vetustissima
TGTGAAAAATTGAAAAAAATGTAAAAAATATATTTGGTGTATATATTTACTCCTAAAGTACATAGACCCGAGAAGTTGATAGTATGTCTAAGAGGAGCGGCTGACCTTTAAATTGACACCAATTATAATGTCGTATGTACTCGGATGTGAGAGTTACACTTACATATTTACAGGTGCTTACGTATTCAGATACTATTTAATGAACCATTACCACACTTGAGGGCGGAAGTATAGCGCTGATCGCTTTGAAATGTTCCATGTGGTTCCAGTTATGGCCAATGACAACGCCAATAATTTTCGGCGATTATAAGATAATTATTTTGGGATGAAGTGGGCCTAACATATTTTTTTATGTTTTTTCCAATTCGATCTAAAGGCTACAATTATAAGCCGAACATCACAACACAACCCACAGTAGACCTCTAATCGGACAAGGGGGTGCAACTATCACAAAATATTGCCCAGGCTCGGAATATCGTATGGTCGGCCCCGTCCGACTATACTGCTCCGCTCACTGGTACATATATATTTTCGTTCGATTTTATGTAAATGGTGCACCGAAGGGCCTATTTTTGTTCGATTTACACGAAATTTGGCAGAGGGTATTCAGTTGAATTTAAAGTGATAACAAAAAACAAAATGTGTGTGCAACGGTTGCCGAATTAGTTCTATGTGTATATATATAACTCCCATACATAGTTTTACTCGATTTAATACAAATGACACTCAAAGGAATGCAAGTCTGCCCGTTTGACATGCAATGTTTCATTGCTTTCAGAATGGCGTGTGTATAGGGTTTTATCAATTGGTCTCAAGATTCTATGTCTGTTCTATCTACTGGTTATTGTATATGTTAACATCTCTTGTATGTACCCAAAGTGGTGTAGGGTATCATACAGTCGGCTCCGTCCGACTTTTGAACTTTCCTTACTGGTTTTATGTAAATTTTGCGCTAAATACCCAAAGTATGTCCGATTTACACCAAATGTACACTGTACTGAATTCATAATAACACTGTGCGACAAATTTCAATTTTTTCTATAATTACCGGGAAATTCCAACAGATTATGAAAGAGGGGCTAAAAAAAGAAGACACGTGTATCGGCGTTTTGAAAGTTTACGTCGGGAGGTAACCTAAAATGGCGGAGCAATATTCCCCCTTTTCGAGAATTATGACCATTTTCGAATTATGATTTCTTGAAATCCTTGCATTTTAGGTATATAGTGCCTTACTGATAAAATATCGAGGAATATTTTGGTATACAACTTTAACCCTCAACCGACTCATTGAAGGTGTCTTTTCGGTCCCCTATTCCAGGAGTGATTGAAAACTCTTTCAAAACGGGGTTAAAGCTGCTCCGAATATTCTACAGAAATGTTCGCCATAAAGTTTTACTATAAGTCTCAGAATAGACAAAACTCAAAAATCAGCCTAAACGTCAAAAATCTTAAAAAAACAAAAACTCATTTTAGGGTTAATATCGTACTTATTACTAGTTTTTACCCATTTTTCCCACAAGATGACTTTTTAGAAGGATGGTACAAGGGACAAAAATATTATCCATCAATTTTTAGCATAAGTCACTGAACAAGAAAAATCTGTATATATAATGTATATACCGAATAAATAGTCCTACATTTTGAACCAAAAATTCAAAATGTTCTTGTAATTTTTTAGGAAGACATTTCCCAATTTTTTTTCGACTAAGTGCATTAAAGTAACATAAAACTTAATTTTAGGTATATAATGTCAACGAAAAAAATAATCCACGTCAAAATCCACTTCAAGTCTTAAAACAAACTATAAATTTATATTCAACAGTTTTTTTATGACCTAAAGTTTAAGAATAATAAAAATATGCTAAATTAGAACCAGAAATCAATAATTTTGTTTATGTCCAAGACAGGCCTGACTATGTAAATATCTAGAGAGTGTATTTCACTTCCCTAGCCGCTATCCAAATTATAATTATTGGGATATACTCATTCCATTTCATACACAACAGTCTATATTCAAATCATTACCTGAAAAAATGAATTGTCCTTTTTTGCAAGCAATGCGATACGGAGATGACGTGGTAACACATCATTCCTCTGTAGCCTCAATTCAATTCAAACGAAACAATTGAAATTGTTAATTTACGGAAAAATCCTAAGGCTATAACTGACCTCCATCCAGCATCCAATATTCTCCCCATCCACCTAATGCCTAACTTTGTTTCAAATTAAATGTTTGGTTTACTATTCAAATTGACCGGAATTTGTTGGTTACACTCCTTTGTTTTTATTTTCATTTTGGCAAACTTTTATTTACGAAATGTGGGGACTTCTTTCTAGCTTTGACGATGACTGACCCGGCTGGCTAGTCGGACAACTTTCTGTTTGCTTTTGTATTTAATTTAAAAAATTTTAAATTTACCTCAAAGTTCAGTCAAGAGGAAATGATTTGCCTTTAAACACGTTTGTCCCTTCCTTTGTGTACACGTGGGCGTGACGATGTTATTTCTTCATCAGCTTGTTCCGGTAGCATATCTGTGATAGCAACACTGGTGATGCCGACGCTGGTGGTGGTTAATGTATCCTTTGCAGTCATCCTCCGCTCACCATAAATTTAATTGTTTACATTGTTTGGTTTTGATATCATGTCAAAGAGTGTCATCGTTTCATCCCTTTGCTTCCGGTTGTAATCTTTTGATTATTTAACTGAAATTAATCGGTTGAATGATTTTCCAATGTTAAAAAAGCAGACAATGAACGGTTGACTGAATAAGCATGTCCTACCAAATACTTGGAATGATTTAAATGAGATTGTTTATTTTTAATATCAACTATTACGAGGTAGGGTTAATATTACGAAGTAGGGTTTGACTAGCCCCATATACAAGACCCGCCATATTTTAAGTAACATAATGGTCTTTCCAACCATCGCATCGGATATTTATTTAATAATAATAAGTGAAAAAGCGTTAAGTTCGGCCGGGCCGAACTTTGGATACCCTCCACCATAGTTATACTGACAGATACATGCAATCAAAATATAGGGAACATACCAAAAAGTGGGCATATACTGATAATTCTACAAACCAATTTATGTAAACCATTATGTACGCTAAATACAAATTTCAGCAATTTTTAATGGGGATTTTTCCTAAAATCTGTAAGATCCAAAAAGTAGACTTATACTGATAACGCATGGTAGAGTAAACTACTGTAATTTAGATTACAAAGTTATATGAGGGTATGCCTAAAGGGGGACCAATATTGATTACATAGTGTAGGAAATAGTGAATATTTGGGGATATCATTATATGAGGGCTATGCCTAATTAATGACCGATATATGCCAATTTTGAACCCATTATTTTAATTGTTTATCTCAATTCTTTCCTTCAGGAGGTATCACTATATTGAGGAGATGCCTAAATGTCTGCCGATATATTTCATTATAGTCATGTTTGAATTGTTTTTTTATAACAATATCTTTAGAAGGCGGAATGCTTACAACAGATGGCTAAATAGTCTTTGTAGGGTAAAAATTTACTATTCCCCGTAACGACTACCCAACCGCAACACACGGAGCAAATCAGATAACTATTTTAATATAAACTAGTAAGGAAAGTAGTAAAGTCGGACGGGGCCGACTATATGATACCCTTCACCACTTTGGGTATATTCAACAGATGAAACCTAACAGACGTCGCATTTCTGAAGGACCAGTAAAAAGAAATTGGATGCACAAACATGTCGTTCTGCAACCTATATTAATTTGGGTCAGATATAGGGTTGCTTCTTACAATGGGACAAAATTATGTATATCATCGGACACCCGTTGAATATTTAGATATATATCTGATAAACATCAAGACGAAAATATATATGAAAGCTATAACGAAATCTAAATCGATTTCATCGAAACTTGTCACAGGATAGGTTACTATGTTTTGTGAATATCGGACACATTTTAAGTTCTTGGTGCATCATTTACATAAAAACGGGAAAAAATATATACAAATTTGAACTAATTTCAACAAAACTTTCCACATACTAGGTTATACTAACTACAATACGTTATGAAATATTGTGTATCAATTTTGTGTAAAATCGGACGAAAATATATATGTAGAAGCTATATTTAAATCTGAACCGATTTTCACGAAACTTAACACACATCATTCTAGACTTTATTCAGTACGCTGTGACAAATTTCGTGCAAATCGAAAGATATATAGGGACATTGGTACACTATTTACCTTAAATCGGACAAAAATATATATGGGAGCTATATATAAATCTGAACTTTAGCACACATCATTATAGACCTAATTCATTACGTTGTGCCAATTCGTGCAAATCGAAATATATATAGGGACTTTGGTGCACCATTTACATAAAATCTAAATCTGGACCGAATTTCACGAAATTTGGCAGACATCATTGTAGGCTCAATTCAGTACGTTATGCCAAATTTCGTGCAAGTCGAAAGGGCCTTTGGTGCACCATTTACATAAAATCGGGCGAAACTATATATGGAAGCTATATCTAAATCTGGACCGATTTTCACCAAACTTGGCATTAATGATCATATGCTCAGTTTAGTATGTTATGACAAATTTCGTGCAAATCGAAAGATATATAGGGACTTTGGTGCACCATTTAAATCAGACAAAAATATATATGGGAGCTATATAGAAATCTGAACCGATTTTTTTCCCAATTTCAATACGGTTCGTCCTTGGGCCAAACAAATGAGCTGTGCCAAATTTTATCCAAATCGGATTATAAATGCGACCTGTACTTTGTTTACAATTTAACACCAACAGACGGACGGACGGACATACATAAATCGACTTAGAAAGTGATTCTATGCATATTCTCAAAAGGAACTACGGGTCTATCTCGTTTCCTTTTGTCTGTTTCAAACATATGCACAAAGACATAATACCCTGTACCACAGTGTGGTGAGGAGATTTGTTACCATATACGACTACAAAATAACAAAATTCAGCGAATTCGGTTGAAAATGGCGCTCAAGAACCTCAAAATATCAAAAATTAGGGGTATCCTTATATGGGGGCTACCCGAAAAAATTTACCTATATTTATAATTTGTTGTGAAGAGATTTGCTACCCAATAAGAACTCAAATTACTAAATTACAGGCAATTCGGTGAAAAAATCCGGTCAAAACTCCCCAAAAACTGGAAATGGGAGGTACCCTTATATGGGGGCTACCTGAAAAAAATTTGGGGGCTACCTATATTTATAATTTTTAGTGGAGAAATTTGGACAAAAGACGACTATATGCAAAATTTTGGCGATCTATCTCAATTCGTTTAGACGCTAGAGTGATTACAACAGACGGACATGGCTATATTGTCATAGAATTTTACGCTGATCAAGAATATATATACTTTATAGGGTCGGAAATGATTATTTCGATGAGTTACAAACGGAAAAACAAAATTAATATACCCTCCATACCAGGGACGTACGCAGGGGGGCGGCCCGGGCCCCCCCCGAAATGATTTTTTTTCACAGTAAATTCATGTTTGCAACAGCGAATTTTTCCATTTTGTACTACCGGGCCCCCCCCGAAATGAAATCCTGTGTACGTTGCTGCTCCATACTATGGTGGAGGGTATAAAAATTAGGGCATATCCTTAATAATGAACAAGTAAAAACGCCATTAAGTTCGGTCGGGCCCAACTTATATATATATATATATATATATGATATATATATATATATGATATATATATATATATATATATATAGAAACAAACAAATTTTCGTGTGGAAAATATCAACATTGCGAATTTTTTTAGAGCGACAGCAAATTCGGTTGGAAAACGTGCACAAACTCCCCATAATATCATATGGGGGATATACCACAAGGTGGACACAACGTGGGTGGACCCATTTTCAATACCACACATCGTAGGGGTAATGACAATTTATTTTTAATTGTAACCGCTACCAAAATACTGGATAATTCAAAATAACACCATTTATTGGAAATCCATCTTTACATTATTATACGGAGTATTTTTTTCTAAATAAATAATTAATATTTTTATCACAAATATACCCATACCATTACCTTATCCTTATAAGTTTTGCATAACCACACAATAACCGACATCAGTTGTAAAATGTAAAAAAAAAACTCCCGAACAGGGTCAGAGCAATAAGAAAATAAGTCAAAACTAAATGAAAAACAAAAAACAACAACTAAACAGAATTCATCTCATATAGCGAACATTTGCTTTGGCATCAAAGGAATTTTTGGAATTCTTAATTAAATTTACAATTAAAAATGCATGCTGGCAGAAGAACATGTTGAACATAAAGTCCAACAAAATTTCCATCTCCACTACCCTTCGCACAAGCTTAAGTCTCATTCCTTTAGTTCATCTTAAGAACTCAAACTGTCCAAGATGTTCGTTTTGTTAAAGATGTTACGTTGCTGCTTTATTACACTCTTCTCTTGGCCGGCCATGTACAAAAAGACTTTTCATATTAAAGGAGTGTGAAGCTAACAGCCAGTCAGATATTGGGCAAAGTTTCGTTTGGAAAGTTTTTCAAGAACTTTGTTAATTTGTCCAAAAACGTATTTCTTTATATATTTTTTTATTTTTACAAATATTGCTTTATAATAAAGTAAATGTTTAATTTCGGTTTATGTTGGTTTGTATTTTAAGGCAAATATGAGATGACTATGTTTTATTGTGAATGCCGTTTGTTAAACCTCGAAATATTCACAGGAGATCAGAAAATGTATATATTCTTGATCAGAATAAAATTCTATGTCGATTAATGGAAGTGATTTTGTCCGTCTGTTGAAATGACGATAGAAATTTTGTACACACATTGCTATTAGGATCCTAGGATGTATGGTATTGAAAGTGGGATATATCCATCTACATTACCCCAAATATTCAGTATTTTTGGAATTTCTGCGTGCTCTTGCTTGGGGAATACAAAGTTCGGCCGTACTTAAAGACGTTATTACTTGTTTTATTTTTATTTAAAAGCATAACAATAATCAAAACATACATCAAAACCAGTAAGGAAAGATCAAAAGTCGGACGGGGCCGACTATATGATACCCTCACCACTTTGGGTACATGCAAGACATTTTAATATTTACAATATCCTCTAGATAGAACAGTCATAGAATCTTTGAAGGACCATTGAGATGGAATCGGGCGAATTTAAATGAGCTATCTAGATAGATATTTGAACCAACTGAATGAAAAATTGCATTTCAAACGGACAGACTTGGATTCTTTGGTGTACCATTTGTATGAAATCGAGTCAAATTATGTATGGGTGCTATATATAAACACATAGACCTAATTGAGTAATCCATGCATACACCATTTGTTTTTCGTTATAACTATATTCAATTTAATACACTCGGCCATATTTCATGTAACTACCATTTACATAAAATCGAACGAATATATATAGGACCTATATCAAAATCTGAAGCAATTTCAACAAACCCTATCACGCATCATTTTTTTCTCAATTGCATTCGCTATGCAAAATTTTACTCAATCAGACAAATATTGGGAGTTTGGTGTATCATTCACAAAAAAATCACACAAAACTATATATAGGAGCTATATCTAAATCTGAACCGATTTTAAAAAAACTTCGCAGACATCAGTCTGCATCTAATGCAGTACTCTGTGAAAAATTTTGTCCCAATCGGACAAAAATTTGGAGTTTGGTGTATCATTCACAAAAAATCGGACGAAACTATATATGGGAGCTATATCTAAATCTGAACCGATTTTAACAAAACTTTGCAGATATCAGTCTGGACCTAATTCAGAACTCTTTGCAAAAATAAACTTTTACTCGGACAGACAGACGGACATACGTAATTCGTCTCAGAAAGTGATTCTATGCATATCCATAAAAGGAAACACGGGTCTATCTCCATTCCTTTTGCCTGTTACAAACATAAGCACAAAGACATAATAAACTGTACCACAGTGTGGTGAAGGGTATAAACAGTGATTCTTCAAACAATTATATAATTACATCCAAAAAAATTACTGTTTGTTACACCTTTTGGCCTCAATAGGACAAACATTGGGACTATGGCATAATGTTGTAAAATCAGACGAAACTATATATGGGAGTTGCACTGGTGATCAAAACTAATGCAACTGAAATTTCAAACTGAACAAATAAAATGTAACTTGTTTAAAAATATAGTTATAGTGGAAGATTTTTTTCAGAAATAAATTTGTAATTTATTCATTAAAAAACGAGTCGAATTCCAATAGTATGAGCATTTGCTAAGGGCAATCTGACTTTCCGAAGATTCTTGGAAGTTTTAAATAGATATTTTTTTACTGTTTTGGCAATTTATTGATCAGTACGAACTAATGTTATTATGAACCCTTCCACAGTGCTAAACTGTCACTACTGATATAGTTATTATATATACTGATATAGTTATATTATAATTGAGAAATCACTGATTTATTCATGGAATATTTCTCCGAAATCGTTTTCTATGACAAATTAGCTAATTAGCTTTTTTATCGCAGTACTGTATTTGTTTGTAGCCATTTTTATATATATTTTGACAGTAAGTCAAAATTATAAATCAGACACATGTTATTGTATTAAAACCTAATCTCTATAAAAATCGAAATAGGTATAGAAATCAAAACATAGTAATTATAACGGTAAAAAAAAACTAAAATTATAGATCTTATCTTTGTGTACTGTAGAGTTGCTTTAGTTCATGCAAAAATTGAGACATTTTCATTTTTAATACATTACTAGCAAAGTGCCCGCTACTTCGTATGCGGAAAGGAATACAAAAATAATAATAACATTTCATATGGAAATCGTGAATACGATATAATTTGTTGTACCATAGTTCTATATAGTTCCACTTCTATTCCTACAGCTAATATCATGTTTATTAACATTCAGTACTCTTCATACACATAATCACTATATTCCGAAATCTCTTTCCTATTTCCATTACACATTAAAAATAGATCAGAATTCCTATCAAAATGTAATGCATTTTATATTTATTTCTATTTATTTATTTATATTTATTTCTACTATTCGTACACATAAATTTCCAATGTTGTCTCCATAGCGTAATACCACACTTTAAAGTAATATAAATCCCAAATCTAAGGTTTCAACCAATTCACACCCATAAATAAAAATGTTTAAAACCTGCTTTTAAATAGTAATCAATAAGTCCAAATTTAAAAATTTCAGTTCTGTATTTTCACTAAATTGTACCAGATTTGTACCATTCTGTAATTTTCCTATACTCCCAACCTAAGTTGCAACTTTCGGGATTCTAGTTCTACCCGTTCACCAAAGTAAAATTGTACCAAATTTTGTGCTTTTCGTACCCATAAGTACGAATTTCCATAACTACCTTAGTCATGCACTCCAATAATACCCTTAAGATCACATTTAAAGATTCCAGCTCTATCCGTTCACCAACATCCAAATTGTACCAAAATTGGTACCATTTATTACTTTTCGTAGATATAAATACGAGTTTCTAAAACTGCCTCAATTCCACACTGCAACAGTAATGTTAATCATAAATTTCAGGATCCCAGCCCTATCTTTTCACATAGATCCAAATTGTACCTTATTTAGTACCATTTAGTACTTTTCCTATTTATGAGTTACAATAACCCTGTCATTTTCATTCCAAATTTTATTCAAAATTTTCATCTCTATCCGTTCACCCAAATATAAATTTTGCCAAATTTAGTACCTATTAGTACACATAATTACGAATTTTCAATACTACCGGCATATCTCAATCCTGCTCTCCAACTGTAATTTAAAATCAAAATTGCAATTCTCAGCCCTATCCGTTCACACTAAAACATTTTGTAAACCATTTGGTACCAATTAGTACTTTTTGTTTCTATAATTAAAAATGGTCTAAAGTACTTCAATCCACCAACAGTAATTTTAATTCCAAAATTCTGGAGTATAGCTCTATCCGTTCACACTTAGTCAAGTTGTACTAAATATAGTACCATTTAGTACACATAAGTACTATGCTTCCATATCTCAATTCTATATTCCAACAGTAACCATTATTCCTAATTTTAGGTTTCCAGCTCTCTCCGTTCACCCAAATCCAAATTGTACCAAATCTAGTGCCGTTTAGTACTTTTCGTACACATAAATACGAACTTCCAAATATGTCTCTATAGCTCAATCTTCAACAGTAACCTAAATTTCAAATTTGAGGTTTTCAGCTCTATCCATTCAAACAAAATCAAAATTGTACTAAAGTTAGTACTATATAGTACTTTTCGTACCAATAAGTACGAATTTCCTAAACTACCTCAATCCAACACTCCAACAGTCATTTTAATTCCCAATTTGAAGACTACAGCTCTATCTGTTCACCTAAATCCAACTTGCACCAAATTTAGTACCATTTCGTACTTTTCGTACACATAAGTACGATTTTTTAAAGCTAACACATTCCTGTACTCCAATAGTAGTCCTAATTCATATTTTCAGGATTCCATCATTTTACACTCAACTAAATGCAAATAGTACCAAATTTAGTACCATTTTGTACTTTTTATATGTATAAAAATTCGAATACGAATTTCTTAAACCATTTCTATACAACAACATCACTTTCCAACCTGAATTCCACATAAAATTTCATGATTCAAGCTATATATGTTCAATATATATACCACTAGTAATGAATTTAGTAATGTTTAGTACTTTTAGTACACTTATAGGTCGAATTTCCAAAAACCCTTTTGTACATCTTTCTAACTTTCCATCAGTTACCCACATTCCAAATTTCAGAATTCTAGCTCTCCCCGTTCGCCTAATACACAGGGTACCATTTTTGGTACATTTTAGTACTTTTCGTACCCTTCTAGTTCGAATTTCCAAAAACCCAGCCTTATCTCACGCCTATACACCAACAACAACCCACACTCAAAATTTCAAGCTTCTAGCTTTTGTCGTTTCGTCTGGGCGATGATCTTTCAGTCACTCAAACACTTAACACTAAGCTCTTTTATATATATAGATATAATCAAGTTGTACCAAATATAGTACCATTAAGTACACATAAGTTCTATGCTTCCATATCTCAATTATATATTTTAACAGCAACCATTGTTTCAAATTTAAGATTTCCAGCTCTCCCCGTTCACCCAAATCCAAATTGTACCAAATCTAGTACCGTTTAGTACTTTTCGTACACATAAATACGAATTTCCAAATATGTCTCTCGGTATAGCTCAATCATTAACATAAATATTAATTCCAAATTTCATATTGTCACATCTTTTCGTTCAAGCAAAATGCAAATAGTACTAAATTTAGTACCATTTAGTACATTTTGTACCAATATTTCTTTTACACCTTTTACACCCATTTCTTAAACACCTCAATCCTACACTCCAACAGTCAATTTGAAGACTCTATGTTCACGTAAATCCAACTTGCACCAAATTTAGTACCATTTAGTACTTTTCGTACACATAAGTACAATTTTTTAAAGCTACCTCATTCGTGTACTCCAATAGTAGTCCTAATTGATATTTTCAGGATTCCATCTATATACACTCAACTAAATGCAAATAGTACCAAATTTAGTACCATTTAGTACTTTTTAAAAAACATAAGTACGAAAATCTTAAACCATTTCCATACATCAATACCACTTCCCAACCTCTATTCCATATAAAATTTCAAGATTTTAGCTATATATGTTCAATATATATAAAATTAGAACTAAATTTAGTACTTTTAGTACACTTATAGGTCGAATTTCCAAAAATCCTTTTGTACATCTTCCTAACTTTACATCAGTGACCCACATTCCAAATTTCAGAATTCTAGCTCTTTCCGTTCGCCTAATACAAAGGGTAGCATATTTGGTACATTTTAGTACTTTTCGTACCCTTCTAGTTCGAATTTCCAAAAACCCAGCCTTATCTCACGCCTACACACCAACACCAACCCACACTCGAAATTTCAAGCTTCTAGCTTTGGCCGTTTCGTCTGGGCGATGATCTGTCAGTCACTCACTCACTCAATCACTTAACACTAAGCTCTTTTATATGTATAGATTATTTTTATACCCTTCACCACACTGTGGTACAGGGTATTATGTCTTTGTGCATATGTTTGTAACAGGCAAAAGGAAACGAGATAGGCACATGGTTCCTTTTGAGAATATGCATAGAATCACTTTCTGAGTCGATTTACGCATGTCCGTCTGTCCGTCCGTCCGTCCGTCCGTCTGTCCGTCTGTCCGTCTGTCCGTCCATGTATTTTTGTGAACAAAGTACAGGTCGCATTTATGAACCGATTTAGATGAAATTTGGCATAGGTCACTTATTTGGCCCAAGGACGAACCCTATTGAAATTGGGAAAAATCGGTTCAGATTTAGATATAGCTCCCATATATATTTTCACCCGATATAGGCACCAAAGTACCTATATATCATTCGATTTGCACGAAATTTGGCATAGCGTACTGAATGAGGTCCAAAATGATGTGTGCTGAGTTTCGTGAAAATCGGGTCAGATTTAGATATAGCTCCCATATATATTTTCGCCCGATATAGGCACCAAAGTACCTATATATCATTCGATTTGCACGAAATTTGGCATAGTGTACTGAATTAGGTCCATAATGGTGTGTGCTGAGTTTCGTGAAAATCGGTTCAGATTTAGATATAGCTCCCATATATATTTTCGTCCGATTTAAGATAAACGTGGCACCAAAGTACCTATATATCTTTCGATTTCCACGAAATTTGGCATAGCGTACTGAATTAGGTATAGAATGATGTGTGTTAAGTTTCCTGAAAATCGGTTCAGATTTGGATATAGCTCCCATATATATTTTCGTCCGATTTAATTTAAATGGTGCACCAAAGTCCCTATATATCTTTCGATTTGCACGAAAGTTGGCACATCGTAATCAATTAGGAATATAATGGTGTGTGTGAAGTTTCCTGAAAAACGGTCCAGATTTAGATATAGCTCCCATATATATTTTCATCCGATTTAATCTGAATGGTGCACCAATGTCCCTATATATCTTTCGATTTGCACCAAAGTTGGCACAGCGTAATGAATTACTTATAGAATGGTGTGTGTTAAGTTTCCTGAAAATCGGTTCAGATTTAGATATAGCTCCTATATATATTTTCGTCCGATTTAATGTAAATGGTCTACCAAAGTCCCTATATATCTTTCGATTTGCACGAAATTTGGCACTGCGTTATGGATGAGGTCTGGAATGATGTGTGTTAAGTTTCCTGAAATCGTTGAAATCGGTTCAGATTTAGATATAGCTTCTATTTCATCTGTTGAATATGCTCAAAGTGGTGAAGGGTATCATATAGTCGGCCCCGTCCGACTTTACTACTTTCCTTACTGGTTTTCAAAGTGGATTTTGCATTTATGCTTTTGTTTTTTTTTTTTTTTTTTTAATTTAATAAAGTATCCTATTTAGAACTGAAAGAATATTTACGTTTGAAACAGTTATACGACATTTATATCTTTGCAATTTTAGTTGCTTTAGTTTTGGCCATCAGTGTATGTGTTTTATTTACGTTTACTTTTGAAACCAGAAAATGGATAACCCTGTAGTTTGATATATACTAGAGGTGATCTTGTCTTTCATATTTAATCCATCATAAATTTACAGCAAACTCCACCCGGTTTAAAAGAAATCGGAAAAATTTATATATGGGAAGCATTATATATGAGAAACATACCTTATTCTACACTGATTGTATTTACAGAATTAAAAAAATGGAGCCCATTATCAACACACCCACGAATTCAGCACACAATTAATCTACAAAGGTATTTAGAAATCTAACAAAAGTTACTCCTACCACTAAATAAAATTATAGCTTGTTGGTCATTGAATCAATATTTAACGATTCTTCAAAATTTACCTTCTATACATCGCCTCAGTTGGCCCTTGAAAAATATTCTTTAATAAATCCACGCCTCTGGCCCTTGAAAAATATTCTTTAATAAATCCACGCCTCAGTTGGCCCTTGAAAAATATTCTTTAATAAATCCACGCCTCAGTTGGCCCTTGAAAAATATTCTTTAATAAATCCACGCCTCAGTTGGCCCTTGAAAAATATTCTTTAATAAATCCACGCCTCAGTTGGCCCTTGAAAAATATTCTTTAATAAATCCACGCCTCAGTTGGCCCTTGAAAAATATTCTTTAATAAATCCACGCCTCAGTTGGCCCTTGAAAAATATTCTTTAATAAATCCACGCTCAAGTTGGCCCTTG
>NW_026873434.1:0-14745 GCF_032173495.1 Musca vetustissima
ACTTTATAGGGTTGGAAATGATTATTGCGATGAGTTACAAACGGAAAAACAAAATTAATATACCCTCCACACTATGGTGGATGGTTCAGATATAGCTCCCATATATAATTTCGTCCGATTTTAGATAAATGGTGCATCAAAGTCCCTATATATCTTTCGGTTTGCACGAAATTTGACACAGGGTACTGAATTAGGTCCAGAATGATGTGTGCTAAGTTTCGTGAATATCGGTTCAGATATAAATATAGCTCCCATATAAAAAGCCCTTGTTGAAGAGTTTTGGAGGCTATTAAATAATTGTCCTTGGGTGCGTATGATTCATTAATTCAGCGATATTTGCAATATTTCATTTATTGTTCATATAAATATGGTTTTTATAGCGTCAACTATATATGGGGGCTACCAGAGAAAGTGGACCTATATTTATAATATTTTGTGGAGACATTTAGTACCCAATGTAGCAGATTTCAACGAATTCGGTTGAAATACGCGCTCAAGAATTCCAAAATACCGAAAAATGGAGGGTACCCTTATATGGGAGCTATGTCTGAACGTGGACCGATGAAGCCTATCTTCGAACTTGACCTGCCTGCAGACAAAAGACGACTCTATGCAACTGTTTGGCGATCTATCTGAATTCGTTTAGAGTCTAGAGTGATTACAACAGACAGACGGACATGGCTATATCGTCATAGAATTTTATGCTGATCAAGAATATATATACTTTATAGGGTCGAAAATGATTATTTCGATGAGTTAGAAACGTAAAAAACAAAACTAATATACCCTCCATACTATGGTGGAGGGTATAGATAGCGCTTGTTGAAGAGTTTCGGAGGCTATTAAATAATTGTCCTTGGGTGTGTATGATTCATTAATTCAGAGATATTTGAAATATTTCATTTAGAGTTCATATAAATATGATTTTTATATTGTTAACTATTTGTGAATACATGGTGGGTTAATACAAAGATTAGGGGAGTTTATATATTTTCCAAATATTAAAATCTGCTCAAATTGTTTTTCTAAGAATTACGGCGCATTTTATTTATTAAGTCCTTGGTGCGTATGATATTTAATATATGTATGAATTGCATATTGTTTATCCTACGTGGGAACTTGGACTACCTTTGTTAGGTATGCTTCTAGTACAAGGATTAGATCTATTCAGACACTACATTAGCTACATAAAAACCAATGTTAATATGTCTATATTCTATTACAGAGTCTATATCTTAGTAAAAAATTTTAAATTTTCCTCCACCCCATTACATCCGTTTGTTTCAAATTATTGTATGCAGTGAACAACACTTAGCAAAACATAACTTATTTAAAGCCTTTTAATGTCACTTATAATCAAAAATATATACATGCGTGTATATGTATAGCTGGTTGGTTGGTTGGTATTCACATCCAATCCGATTGCATATTTCGTTTCGTGTCGAGTGGTGTTACATGCAAACTTTGACAACAGTCAGACCAGTCCGCCAATCAGCAAATAAAATAAAAAACGAAAATGAAAAAAAAAAAATTAAATTATATATAGCAAAAAAAAAAAAAATAAAGAGACCGAGAAAGACTGTAATATAATAAAGAACATTTCATAATAATAAAATAAAAATATATAACATAAAATAAAATGAAACATTTTCGTGTCCCTCTTATTGCGTTTCACTACAACAACTGCGAAGAGAGCAGAGACGGAATTGGGATTAATAGAGGGGGGATTTGGGATTAATAACTAAAAGAAATAAGTAAGCAAATCTCCACAATGAGCATGAAAAAATATGGTGGACATATCCAAAAGAACTTGTACTTAGATCAACATCTACACAAGGCAAACTCTAGTCTCGAAAATCGAAGCCAAATTACAGCCTTTTTAATTTGGAATATGCTGCTAAAAGGCTAGAAATGCAGAAAATTGGACTCTTTTCTATGGGGCTGGTTGATCAAATATATCTGAAACATGTCAAAAGCTGAAAAAACAGCTTGACCTGTATTAGGCCTAATTTGCGGATTTGTTGAAAGTCTGTGACACATGTATTTCAATGGGTCCTTACAGATATGTATGCCTTCAGTGCCCTTGAATATTTATTCATTTTCTTCCCAATAGAATATAAAACCAGAGAGCGGAGCAGTATAGTCGGGCGCGGCCGTCCATACGATACCCTACACAACTACCACAGAACTCTATTTTTCTGCTGATTTTTATTCCGAGCCTGGGTAATATTTCGAAAAAACACAAATAAAAAAATTTCGGTCCACTTCATCCCAAAATTATTGTCTGAACATCACCGAAAATTGTAGGCGTTGTACTTGACCATATCTGGAACCTCATGGAACATTTCAAAGCGATCAGCGCTATATTACCGCCCTCTAGTGTGGTAATGGTAAATTAAATAATATCTGAATACGTAAGCACCTATAAATATTTAAGTGCAACTCGCACATATTAGTACATACGACAATATAATTGGTATCAATTTTAAGGCCAACCAGTCCTCTTGGATATACTATCAACTTCTCGGCTCTATGTCCTTCAGGAGTAAATATATACGCTATAGAATACAAATTTTGTCATTTTCACACAAAAGTCAGGGTCAATTTGACCCGCTAAATATTGACCGATCATTATCAAAACAGGCATGCTTATTCTCAGGCCCGATCCCCTTCTCCATGTAAAATTTCACGATGTTCGGACCATAACTGCGTCCTCTGGAGCGACCAGAAAAACCGACAAAAATTAAGTATTTGGTCCGATCTTTACAAAAAACAATAGGGGTCTTCATTGGGCCGAACCCATCCGACATGCAAAATTCCGTGAAGATTGGTCCATTACAAATTATAATGGACAGACGGACGGACTGACGGACGGACACACATGTCTAGATCGACTCAGCTAGTCGAGATATGATGATCGGTATACTTAAAGGTGGGTCTAGGACCAATATTTCGCGGCGTTACAAACTTTTGGGGCTGCACAAAGCTATAATACCCTGGCAACATAGTTGTGTAGGGTATAAATATAAATATTTTAACTTTCATACTCCCACTGACATAATCCACAAGCTACGCCCTTATCAGATATTTGCGTAAATTGACCATTATTCTGTTAATTGCTCATAACAGATGAAAAATACAGAAAACGCTTTACGAATGAGTTTGGTTACAGTTTTTTGTAACAGTTTTTTTTGTCGCTTGTTTTATTCAAACCATATTCAAAACGAAGTTAATATCATTTGGTCTAAAGTGAATGGGAAAAGGGTTTAATTAAATCTTTACAAGTATGAACAATGGACGCATACGCACACATTTGCAAGCATTATTAAATCCAACATCCCAGTGGTGTAATAAACACTTACAAAATATATACACATTTATTAAAGTCAATTTATTTTCCGAAATTATTTAATATTTTTCGAATGAAATTTGTATGCTTTTCAAGGGAATATATTGATGTGTACAATAAAGGAAATAAAAGCCAATTAAAGTTTGAAACGGTCGAGCTTTTTATAACATACACCATTATCACTCTACAGAGGGGAACTACAGCGCTGATCCCTTTGAAATGTTCCATGAGGTTTCAGTTATGGTCAAGGACAACGCCTATAATTTTCGGTGATGACCAGATAATAATTTTGGAATGAAGTGGACCGAAAACTTAATTTTTTGTGTTATTTTCGAGTCGATCTATAGACCACAAATGAAAGCCGAACATCACAACACACCCCACGGTGAAGGGAATCTGGACAATAGCAGTACTGAATACTCGTAATATTCGAAAAATATGTCAGTGTAAGGACAATAGCTGTACTGAATAATAGATGGACAATAGCTGTACTGAATACTATTAATATTCGGGAAATATGTCAGTGTAAGGAAGAGGTGCTGTTTACCACTAATCGGATAAGACGGTGCAAATATCACGAAATATCGCCCAGGATCGGAATATACATCCGCAGAAAATTGAGTTCCGTGGTAGTTGTGTAGGGTATCGTATGGTCGGCCCCGTCCTACTATACTGCTCCACTCACTGGTTTTCGAATGAAATTTGTATGTTCAAGGGAATATATTGATGTGTACAATAAAGGAAATAAAAGACATTTAAAGTTTGAAACGGTCCAGCTTTGAAATAAATAAGTCAAATAGCATGCTAGGGTTCTAAGAAAGCCAACAATTAACTACTGAAAATTTGAAATTCCAAATTAGACCCATTATTTTTTATAAATTTTTTATAAATAAATTGTAAACAAAGTACATGTCGCATTTATGATCTGATTTGGATGAAATTTGGCACAAATCACTTACTTGGCACAAGGACGACCCCTATTGAAATGGGTGTAAATCGATTCAGATTTAGATATAGCTCTCATGGGCGGTTGGCAATGTTATTCATTTAATTTGTTTCAAGTAGATTTGTTTACTTCAATTTTTAAATATGATATCTCTCAATTGGCCGCCTCTGGCTTTGATGACGTATTATGGCCTTTTGCTGCATTTTCCATCGTTTTTGCCAACATTTCGGCCGGAATAGCGGCTATTTCTTCACGAATGTTGTCCTTGAGCTCTTCTACGGCCCTTGGCTTGTTAACGTAAACCTTAGACTTCAAATATCCCCACAAGAAGAAGTCAGGCGGCGTCAAATTCGGCGAACGCGGTGGCCAGTCCAAATCACCACCTTTCGACATCAAACGGCCCGGAAACAAATTCATCAGAAAATCGATTGTTATGCGACTTGTGTGCGGTGGAGCGCCGTCTTGTTGAAACCAGAACTACCTCATACGCTTTCGGCGAATAATTGGCATCACAAAATTGGTCATCATGTCGCGATAGCGCTCCTGATTGATGCTAACAGCATGGCCATTTTCATTTTGGAAGAAAAACGGGCCAATGACCGTTTTCGCACTAACGCCGCACTAAACTGTGACTTTTTCGCCATGAAGAGGCTGAGGATTTTCAGTGGCGTAAAAACGGCAATTTTGCTAATTTACAGTCCCATTCAATGTGAAATGGGCTTCATCGGACATGATAATTTTTTTCCAAAATTGCTCGTCATGTTCGGCCATTTCGATGACTCTTTGGGCCCATTCCAATCGACGAGGCTTGTCCGAAGGCAACATTCTTTGCGTCAATTGAATTTTATACGGGAAAAAATGCAAATCAATGCGAATAATCCGTTGTAAAGTGGACCGAGCCATGCCCAACTGCTGAGAACGGCGTTTTTGGGATGTTCTTGAGGACCTCTCAACACTGGATCGTACGGCAGCGATATTCTCGGGCGATCGCCTTGGTCGACTTTTATATGGCCTCTTCGGATTAGAAAGAGTCTTACCAGCCGAAAATGTTTCGTAGAAACGCTTAATGGTGTTCTTGGAAGGCGCACTTCTCACATTTTTTAATGTTTTAAAAGCACGTTTTCACAATTGACTTCTTCTGTTGAATGTAAATTTCAACAATTTCAGAGCGCTCGCGTGGCGTGTATTGGTTCATGGCAAAAATCTGATTGGACTGACGCTTCAAATACGGTATGTCATTAAGCGATGTGACATATCTGTCAAAAGTTATGGCGTTGCCAGATGGGTCCGTCGAATATGGGCAACCCTGTATATTTTCGTCCGATATAGCCACAAATGTCCCTATATTTCTTTCGATTTGCACGAAATTTGGCATAGGGCACTGAATTAGGTCCAGAATGATGTGTGCTATGTTTCGTGAAAATCGCTTCAGATTTTGATATAGCTCCCATATATAGTTTTGTTCGATTTTATGTAAATGGTTCACCAAAGTCCCTATATATATTTCGATTTGTACGAAATTTGGCAAAGTGTACTGAATTATGTACAGAATTATGTGTGCTAAGTTTCGTGAAAATCGTTTCAGATATAGGTATAGCTCCCATATATATTTTAGTCCGATTTTATGTAAATGATGCACCAAAGTCCCTATATATCTTTCGAGTTGCACAATATTTTGCATACCGTTCTGAATTAAGTCTAGAATGATGTGTGCTGAGTTTCGAGAAAATCGGTTCAGATTTAGATAAAGCTCCCATATATAGTTTTGTCCGATTTTATGTAAATGGTTCAACAAAGTCCCTATATATATTTCGATTTGTAAGAAATTTGGCAAGTGTACTGAATTAGGTACAGAATTATGTGTGTTAAGTTTCAAGAAAGTCGGATCAGATTTAGATATAGCTCACATATATATTTTCGTCCGATTTAAGGTAAATGGGGCACCAAAGTCTTTATATATCTTTCGATTTGCACAAAATTGTGCATATCGTTCTGAATTAAGTCTAGGATGATGTGTGTTGAGTTTCGTGAAAATCGGTTCAGATATAAATATACATCCCATATATTTCTTCCTCGGATTTTATGTAAATGGTGCACCAAAGTCCCTATATATCTTTCGATTTAAACGAAATTTGGCATAGGGTACTGAATTAGGTCCAGAATGATGTGTACTAAGTTTCGTGAAAATCGGTTCAGATATCACCAAAGTCCCTATATATCTTTCGATTTGCACGCAATTTGGCATAACGTACTAAATTAAATCTAGAATGATGAATCTGAAAATCGGTACAGATTTTAATATAGTTCACATATAATGTATATGTTGCATCAAAATTCCTATATATCGTTCGATTTCCACCAAATTTGGCATAGCGTACTGAATTTAGTCTAGAATGAGGTGTGTTAAGTTTCGAGAATATCAGTTCAGATATAGGTCACACATATATATTTTCGTCCGATTTGAGGTAAATGGTGCACCAAACTCTTAATGTTTGTCCGATTGACACGAAATTTTGCACAACGTACCATATATATGAACGGGTGTCTGATTGAGACTATATTTTAACAGTGCGGCAAACTGAATAGCGTGCATCAAGTTTGCTATAAATCGATTCGCCTAAATTTGTCCCATTGTACGCAAACGATTCTAAATCTGTCCGCTTGAAATCAAATTTAGCATAGGTTGCAGAAATGTGTATGTTCTTTCGAGGGAACCTTGACATGAAATTATTAAGATACCTATGTTCAATATCCATATAGTCGGCCCAGTCTGACTTTACTAATTTCCTTACTGGTTTTATTCTAACCTTAATGGAGAGAAAAAATTCATCGGTCATGTTCATCGTGAAACTTCGAATTCCATTTACAATTAATTTTCCAAAGGGTTTTGTGTTCGTATCATCAGACATCTCCCATTCTTTGTATTTGTTCCGATCAAACACCAAAACCTTTTCAGGTTTTATCTGTTACATGTTGTGTTCTCTTTTATTTATCTCGTATCGTAATATAACATTATACAAATAGTAGCGACGGCAACAATCGCAAACCGGAATAGACAAATCTGTCATCAATTTTACGCTTCCACAGTCATGAAAAGCCTTTCTTTCTATTGAATTTCAATTTCACGTTATTTAAACAGCGAAGATTGTATACAAACAAGTCTATAAAAATAAACCAGTAAGGAAAGTAGTAAAGTCGGACGGGGCCGACTATATGATGCCCTTCACCACTATGGGTATATTAAACAGGACTATTTTCATGAAATTGTATGAAATACAATATGTGATATTTCTCTAAATGTGAATCTACGTAGATATATCCATAAAGTATGTAAACCGACTTCAAACAAATATAAATGGGTCATCCGTTGGGCTATGTCTGTACTTCTAGAAAACGCAACTACATAATTCTATGCTCAATTTTGTACGTTGTGCAAAATTTGATGTCAAACTGACTAACATAAGGAGTTTGATGGCCAATTTACTTGAAATCGGGCGAAAATATATATGGATTAAGCGATTTCAAACAAACTATTTATTCTAATTTCAGAACGTTTTGTTCCTATTGGTTCTTGGTGCGTCAATTACTTAAAATCAATCTATAATAAAAGGGAGCTATATCTAAATCTGGACCGATTTTCACGAAACAACGCAGACATCACTCTAGGCTCAATTCAGTACGTTATGCCAAATTTTGTGCAAAACGAAAGATATATAGGGACTTTGGTGCAACATTTACATGAAATCGGACGAAACTATATGTGGGAGCTATATAGAAATCTGGACTGATTTTCTCGAAACTTGGCAGACATCATTCTAGACTCAATTCAGTACGTTATGCCAAATTTTGTGCAAAACGAAAGATATATAGGGACTTTGGTGCAACATTTACATGAAATCGGACGAAACTATATATGGGAGCTATATGTAAATCTTGACCTATTTTCACGAAACTTGGCAGACATCATTCTAGGCCTAAATGATTAGGCTGTACCAAATTTCGTGCAAATCAAAAGATATATAGGGACTTTGGGGCACCATTTACATGAAATCGGACGAAACTATATACGGAAGATATATCTAACTCAGGACCGATTTTCATGAAACATGGCAGACATCATTCTAGGCTCATTTCAGTACGTTATGCCAAATTTCGTGCAAATCGAAAGATATATAGGGACTTTAGGGCACCATTTACATGAAATCGGACGAAACTATATATGGGAGCTATATCTAAATCTGGACCGATTTTCTCGAAACTTGGCAGACATCACTCTAGGCTTAATTCAGTACGTTATGCCAAATTTCGTGCAAATCAAAAGATATATAGGGTCTTTGGGGCACCATTTATATGAAATCGGCCGAAACTATATATGGGAGCTATATCTAAATCTGGACCGATTTTCTCGAAACTTGGCAGACATCATT
This sequence comes from Musca vetustissima, assembly GCF_032173495.1. NCBI lineage: Eukaryota > Metazoa > Arthropoda > Insecta > Diptera > Muscidae > Musca > Musca vetustissima. The sequence continues at coordinate 8,723 of NW_026873434.1, forward strand.
CTGGGCTCAATTAAGTACGTTATGCCACATTTCGTGCAAATCGAAGGATATATAGGGACTTTGGTGCACCATTTACATATAATCGGACGAAACTATATATGGGAGCTTTATCTAAATTCGAGACTCTAGACATCATTCTAGGCTTAATTCAGTACGTTATGCCGAATTTCGTGCAAATCGAAAGATGTATATATATATATATATATATGGGAGCTATATCTAAATCTGGACCGATTTTCACGAAACTTGGCAGACATCATTCTAGGCTTAATTCAGTACGTAATGCCAAATTTCGTGCAAATCAAAAGATATATAGGGTCTTTGGGGCACCATTTATATAAAATCGGCCGAAACTATATATGGGAGCTATATCTAAATCTGGACCGATTTTCTCGAAACTTGGCAGACATCATTCTGGGCTCAATTAAGTACGTTATGCCGAATTTCGTGCAAATCGAAGGATATATAAGAACATTAGGGCACCATTTACATGAAATCGGACGAAACTATATATGGGAGCTATATCTAAATCTGGACCGATTTTCACGAAACTTGGCAGACATCACTCTAGGCTTAATTCAGTACGTTATGCCGAATTTCGTGCAAATCAAAAGATATATATAGGGTCTTTGGGGCACCATTTACATGAAATCGGACGAAACTATATATGGGAGCTATATCTAAATCTGGACCGATTTTCACGAATATTGGCAGACATCATTAAAGGCCTAAATGATTAGCCTGTACCAAATTTCGTGCAAATCGAAAGATATATAGGGACCGTTTACATTAAATCGGTTAAATATATATATATGGGAGCTATATCTAAATCTGAACCGATTTTTCCCAATTGCAATAGGGTTCGTCCTTGGGCCGAATAAGTGACCTATGTCAAATTTCATCCAATTCGGATCATAAATGCGACCTGTACTTTGTTTACAATTTAACATGGACAGACAGACGGACGGACGGACATGCATAAATCGACTTAGAAAGTGATTCTATGCATATTCTCAAAAGGAACCATGGGTCTATCTCAATTATTTTTGCCTGTTACAAACATATGCACAAAGACATAATACCCTGTACCACAGTGTGGTGAAGGGTATAAAAAAGGATAACAACTGAAATGTGTATAAAGCCACACGTATATCCTGTACTTTGTAGATTATTTATAGATTGCAGTGATTCAACACATTCAAATCACAGATAGTAATGGGATGTTATTTACTATTGAAATTGAGGAAAATAGACAAAACTAAATTCAATTTTTGTAGCCTACAATTTAAAGGAAAGTACAATAGATATATTTACAACATAAGGTGAAGGGAATATTACATTTGTAAATCGTCAGAGACCCCATAAAGTATATAGCCTTGATCAGAGTAAAAATCGGTGTCCACGTAGCCATGTATGTGTGGGAAAAATGATAAACCTCGAAATATGGGGTTACAAAATTCATCATAGAAAAATGCAATACGTACACAATTATCAAGCAAAATGTTTATAAGAAGGTGTTTTATTTCCTTCAAACAGTTTTCAACCGAAGTGGTTTTTATACCCTACACAACTATGTTGTCAGGGTATTATAGCTTTGTGCAGCTCCAAGAGTTTGTAACGCCGCGAAATATTGGTCCTAGACCCACCTTTAAGTACACCGATCATCATATCTCGACTAGCTGAGTCGATCTAGACATGTGTGTCCGTTCGTCTGTCCATTATAATTTGTAAACATGATACAGGCCACAGTTATGGACCAATCTTTACGAAATTTTGGATGTAGGATGGGTACTGGTCAGTGAAGATCCCTATGGTTTTTTGGTAAAGATCGGTTAATATTTAGGGGATGAAATGGACCAAAAAATAAATTTTTGTATGATTTTCTGGTGGCTCTATTGTCAGTAATTATGGTCCAAACATCGCGAATTTTTACATGGAGAAGGAGATCGGGCCAAAGAATATGCATGCCTGCTTTGATAAAGATCGGTCAATAATTAGCGGGTCAAATGGACCCTGACTTTTGTGTGAAAAATGACAACATTTTTAGTCTATGGCGTATAAATTTACTCCTGAAGGACATAGGACATAGGCCCGAAAAATTGATAGTATATCCAAGAGGAATGGATGATCTTTAAATTGATACCAATAACAATGTAGTATGTACTCGGATATGGGAGTTACACTTAAATAATTACAGGTGCTTACGTACTGAGATATTATTTAGTAACCCATTACCACACTAGAGGCGGAAATATAACGCGGATCGCTTTGAAATTTTCCATGAGGACCCAGGTATGATCAAGGATAACGCCAACAATGATCAGATAATAATATTGGGATGTAGTGGACCGAAAACTTAATTTTTGTGTTTATTTTTTCGAGTCGAGTCTATAGGCCACAATTATAAGCCGAACATCACAACACAACATACGGTGAAGGGAATCTGGACTAGTAATTAGAAGGGCTGTACTGTATATTAGAAGGTAATAGAAGGGCTGTACTTTAGTCGGTCAAGAGGTTGCAAATATCGCACAAGCTCAGAATAAAGAACCACACAAAGTTAGATTTCCGTGGATGTTGTGTAGGGTAGCATATGGTCGGCCCCGTCCGACTATACTGCTACGCTCACTGGTTCAATGTATGTATGTAAAATTCATTTGCAAAATTTCGAATAGTCTTGACCAGATCAGCTAGAAATAGATCGAGCTTTGAAATGTTCACATACATTGCAATTACTCCTACTATGTCTGGAATTGATATATCGGTCCACTTTTTGGGGTGGCTTCATCGAAATATTGGTTTTAGACCCCAATATTCGGTACCCTTCAATATTCAGTATTTTGGTCACATTTTCAACCTAATCAGCAGTTATTTGGTACTCTTCAATATTCATTTTTTTTTGTCACATTTTCACCATAATAAACAGAAAGTTGGTATATTGGATATATGGGTACACTTTTTTAGGGTGCACCAAACTCATCGAAATATTCGTTTTAGACCCCATGTTTCTTTGGTTCAAATCTGTTTCAGACAATTTGGAGTCGATTTACAAAACCAAGGCCAATTGGTAACCATGATAATTCTCGAAGGCAGTAACCATTTTTTTTTTTTTGAAAAATGTTCCTGTATTGACATAGCCTCCATATAAGAATCCCAAGATTTTGAAGGTATTATCCGTATTTACTAATACGGGTTCTAGGAGAGCGAAGAAAACATCTGTTCAGATAATTTTGGATATTAATGTTTAGGCATAGCCCCCTATTGAGCTATGCTTTAAACTAATCCGTCGTTTTAAAACCTTCAGCACCAATTCAGGCCAATTACGAACTCTATTAAAATTGGGAATAATCAGTTCAAATTTAAATATATGTAGCTCCCATATAAAGTCTAGTCCGATTTTAAGTAAATGGTGCACCAACGAACCAGAGTTAGGATGATTGGCACAAAACGTTGTAAAAATTACTGAAGTTAGTATAATCTAATATGTGGAAAGTTTCGCTAAAATCGGTTCAGATTTAGATAAAGCATTCAAACATTCCTGATCGACACAACATTTTGCAAAACTTAATGATGTATGTATAGTCTAAGTTTTGTCAAGTTTTGTTGAAATTGGTTCAGATTAAGATATTGCTCCCATATACATTTCGTCCGATTTTAGATTAATTTGTTTTCCCGTTTGTAACTCATCGAAATAATCATTTCCGACCCTATAAAGTTTATATATTCTTAATCAGTGTAAAATTCTATGACGATATAGCCATGTCCGTCTGTCCGTCTGTCTGTCCATCTGTCTGTCTGTTGTAATCACTCTAGCGTTTAAACGAATTGAGATAGATCGCCAAAATTTTGCATAGAGTCGTCTGTTGTCTGCAGGCAGGTCAAGTTCGAAGATGGGCTTCATCGGTCCACGTTTAGGCATAGCTCCCATATAAGGGTACCTCCCAATTTTCGGTATTTTGGGGTTCTTGAGCGCGTTTTTCAACCGAATTCCCTGAAATTTTCTACATTGAGTTCTTATTGGGTACTAAATGTCTCCACAAAAAATTATAAGTATAGGTTCACTTTTTCTGGTAGCCCCCATATAACGGTACCTCCTAATTTTCAGTATTGTGGGGGTTTTTATCGTGTTTTTCCGCCGAAATAGCTGTAATTTAGTATTTTGAGTTCTTAATAGGTACCAAATCTCTCCACAAAAAATTATGAATATAGGTCCATTTTTTCCGATAGCCCCCATATAAGGGTACCCCCAATTTTCGGTATTCTGGGGTTCTTGAACGCGTTTTTCAACCGAATTTGCTGCAATTTGGTATTTTTTAGTCGTATATGGTAACAAATCTCCTCAACAAAAATTATTAATATTCACTCCTTTTTAGGGGTAGTCCCCATATAAACCCTATTCCTACACTATTTAATCAATATTGGTCCCACTTTAGGCATACCCTCATATAACTTTGTAATCTAAATTACAGTAGTTTGAGGATTTTATACTCTACCATGCGTTATCAGTATCAGTCCACTTTTTGGATCTTACAGATTTTAGGAAAAATCCGCATTAAAAATTTGCTGAAGTTTGTATTTGGTGTACACATTGGTTTACATTAATCGGTTTGTAGAATTATCGGTATATGCCCACTTATATTTTCATTGCCTGTATCTGTCAGTATAACTATAGTGGAGGGTATCCAAAGTTCGGCACGGCCGAACTTAACGCTTTTTCACTTGTTTATGTTCGTTTAATATGTATAGATGTAGCTCATTTATAATTTCTTCCGATTTTATTAAATTTTGTAATTAACACTAGATTGCCGAAAGCGGTCATTTTTTCAATTTCAAGTACAAAAACAATTGTGTATATTATGACACAGCTTTTTTAAAAGGTGGTGACTTTTTGTACCAAATGTGCTATACCTTTATTGCCTAAAATCCGTCATTTTGACCTCTTGTGAAATATTAAGTAATCAAACGACATTTCTTATATGACCAGAACAGTAGAATAACATCGACACCCGTTTGCTACTCTAGAAACACAAACGAACACAAATCGGGAAAAATAAATTGTATATTTCTAGTCGATTTCACTCTTAGAGTAAACACTTACTCCTTTTCAAACATTTTGTCTGCGCTCTTATTTTTCAAAAAGGGAAACTCGAGAGCCCTCCCACCGAAAACAAATAATAGCAACGTTTTGTATGATTGTAAATAATGTAAAAAATATAAGTTTAAAAATATTTCTTTACACAATAAAAATTCTTTCACAATGAGGTCATTTTTACCGATTTTAGGCCATATAGGTATGTACAAAACTCCAGTCTTTCTAGTGTTAAATCTTGAACTGCGCGCTTTGCTCCGTCATCTCAAATTTTTCAAATCGGTAAAGATATAATTAAAGCCTTCATAAATATGGTCCTCTACGTCAATGGTCCTCTAAAAATGCTGTGTCTGTTTTGTCGGCAGGAAATTGAACGTATGAGCATTTCTGTATATATCTACAGTAGTGACGGGTATCATATTGTCGGCCCCGTCTGACTTTTGAACTTTTCTTACTGGTTTCATGGATTATGTATTCCCGATCACAATCAAAATAACCGGTGAGCGGAGCAATATAGTCGGACGGGGACGACCATACTACGCTACACAATATTTCTGATCTTTTGGTCATAATTGTTGCCGAATTATAAATATTTACCGATCATCAACAATAGCGGCTTCTTTCTAAATCTTCTAAACTCTTGGGGCTACATAAAGCAATACTGCCCTTACAAGATAGTTGTTTAGGGTATGATAACAAATCTTGTATACACAAACATATTCTCTGGACTATGTCTTCTCGGATTATGTATTCCCGCTCACAATCAAAAAGACTATGTTTTTTTTTTGGCCGATTTATTTTGCCACGTAAAATTCAGAGCTGACAAAAATAAATTTTAATCATTTGATCCTATCAACATTCGGCCCGAATACAAAATTTCAGGACGATTCATTCATATATGCCTGTACTTTGATTACAAATTATAAAAGAGTGG
>NW_026873435.1:0-14381 GCF_032173495.1 Musca vetustissima
ACACACACGACTCTAAATCTATCCGAATGAAATGAAATTTAGAATAGGTTACAGAATGGCATATGGATTGATGTTAGTCGGATCACATATAGATAAAGATCAAATATTGAAGTTCGTTTAATTTCATGTCAATGTTCTTCCGAAAAGACGACGTCTGTTAGAATACATATGTGGAATATACCCAAAGTGGTGAAGGGTATAGTCTACCTAGTCCGACTTTACTACTTTCGTTAGCGGTTTAAAGTGAGTTATTTATACTCTTTCTAGTCATACTTAGATATCGAATTTGGAATGGAAGCACTTGCAGGGGTGTGGATTAATTATAGAGTGCTACAACAAATAATATGCTATGGGAAGGGCTGCTTCTATTCAAACTTAGATATCGAATTTGGAATGGAAGCACTTGCAGGTGTGTGGATTAATTATAGAGTGCTGATTCTAGAATGAAGACAAATGTCGAACCTTGACAAATTTGAATTTAATTCGCAGTTATAATTTCGCATCAACGGCGTCATAAATCAAATTTTAAACATACGACCTCTGTAAAGCAACATAGCCTGATGAGCCGCTTAATAAACGGCGAAACGCGTCGATAAAGCTCTATCTTTCATATTGTGACATCTTTCGTGATTGCAGCATAATTATAGGCAGACCGTCAAGAAGACGTACAATATATACGTTATGAGGTCTCCAACGAATATTTTGAGGTGTTGTAAACGGAATGAAAAATGTAATGTATACTCCATGTTATGGTATTGAGAATTAATTATTTCATAGATTACATTATGCGGCATTTTTGATTCATTCATATTGTTGTAGAAGCAAATCTAAGAACTCGTCCAAAAGTGTAACAATCGAGTAAATATTTCCAATTACCATAACAATCTAATTTAATCACTAATATTATTCTCTTCTCCCTATCGTACCCTCTTCATATTATTCTATGTCTTATACTAATTTCATCACTTCACAAACATTACAAATCACCATTTAATAAATCAGGTATTAAGCATGACAAAAACATAGAATAACCATAATATCCTAAATAACCAAATCAATTCACTATGGACATGACCGAAACACAACTACTTAGCTCCTACCTCAACTGCTATAAGCCCACGTGAAATATAATTCTCCATTATGTATTTCTATTATCCCTCATTCATCCAAATGACTCCTGTTTTCAAACGAATAAATCCTCAATTATGCCATAGCCGTCATAAACATCAACAATCAATCAACCTATGGCAAATACTGTGTCTCTACATACTGAGAAGGCCTCAGTAGGAGCAGCAGCACCTTGTCTATTCCCAGGTAGCTTACATTCGGACAATTGAATGGACACAATTGGCATCTGGATAGACTAAGTATGACAGGCATGATAACTAAAACCAGAGAATATGTCAACAATAGATTTTTTTGGCGATAGAGTGACTGGGAGTACTGTGAATGATTGTTCTACTAATTTCATTATATATATAGCCACGTTCAAGTGTCGGAAATGTTAGATGTATTTCACAGAAATGATTAAGGAATTGAGCATAATTGTAGGATAATATAATAGCAGATGTTATTATTTCAGTTGCGTTGTTAGTTTATAGGTAGGAAAATGTTGTTATTGCAGAATATATCTTATTTAAAATTTTCTACGAAGATTTCAGACAACCATATTTTTATGTACCATCAGAATTGATTATCATACGTTGCTCCACGTTCCAAGAAATTTAGCATAGCGTACATAAATAAGTCTAGAATGATGTGTGTTAAGTTTCTTGAAAATCAGATCAGATTTAGATAAAGTTCCCATATATATTTTTATCCGATTTAATGTAAATGGTGGACCAAAGCCCCTATATATCTTTCGATTTTCACAAAATTTGGCACAGCTCACTGAGTATGAAATGATGTGTAATGAGACTCATGAAAATCGGTTCTGATTTAGATATAGCTTTCATATATATTTTCGCCCGATTTAATATAAATTGTGCACCCTATATATCTTTTGATTCGCACGAAATTTAGCATAGCGTACTATATTAATTCTAGAATGATGTGTGTTAAGTTTCGTAAAAATCGGTTAGATTTATATACTGCTCCCGTATATGTTTTTGTCCGATTTAATGTAAATGGTGTATCGAAGGCCCTATATATCTTTCACGAAATTTGGAATAGCTTACTAGTCTAGTATCAAGTTTGCGTTAAATCGATTTACATAAATTTGTCCTATTGTACGCAAACGACCCTAAATCTGGCCGAATGAAATGAAATTAAGCAAAGGTTGCAGGAAGGCATGTGTATGGATTGATATTAGTCCGTTCCATTGTAGATAAGGATCATATATTTAAATTCGTTCAATTCCCGTAAATGTAGAATATACCCAAAGTGGCGAATGGTATCATATAGTCGGCCCAGTCCGATTTTACCACTTTCCTTACTGGTTCAATTTATAAATATAAATATTGTAAAACCATAAATACTTTTTTGCGATACAAATTCAGGTGTACAATGTGATGTTTCAAGTGTTTTTCTATATCGATTGAATAAAGACAAACATCGTAACAAGGCATCTGATGCAGCATGATGTATTTTGTATACGTACTAAGTGAAATATTTGCTAACAATCTAGTGTAGTGTACAGACACATCAATACATAACTTTGCACATTCTGCCATATCGATTGGTAATATTTCAACATCAAAAGCTCTTAAGGATAGCAATGTGTACTTATTTTCACAAATGCATTATACATATGGATGTGCGTCCTAATATTCATAAAGAGTTATCCATAAAAAGTGCAAAACTAATATTAGTAGATATTCATTAGTTTGATTGGCTGAATTACATCGAAAGGATGTGAGTCCTAATGTTAATTTTAAACGCGCTTCTTAAAACGTATTTTTTCTCAAAAAAACTATATAAATAATCTTAATATATTATAATATTGTCATTCAAAATTTATATGATTACACCATCAATATATCGTTCAATAATCCCTTCTACAGTGAAAATAATATAATCTATCAACAAAATATCAACAATTAAAGAAAAATTATTTGCATACATTCAAGTAGATTTAAGTCTCATTATGTTGGGCTATACTTAATACACGTTTATATATAATTATTTCATACTGAATATTAAATTATTTTGTAATTTAATCGTACGTAGCAATTTTCAATTAAAAATTGTCGTTTTTGGATGTGATTTTCGAACCGTGGTTACTTTCATACACGTTAGCACAAGCGTATTATGGGGGATTTTAATAGTTGGCGCGAAATCTAATAAGAAGTCCATTTAGTCTATCTGGATTTCCTCAATAAAATGTTAGATCGTTTTCTATATTTTAAAGGCTTCCGCTGAACTTCTCATCAAAAGTGGCTGCAATAGAGTATTTCGAGTTCTTATGTTCAAAAATATCTCCCCGGAAAAAATTAAAGATTTCTATATTTCAACATTGTCCCCATATAAACCAGATACCATATTTTAAACATCCTATGGTCCTGTGTTAGCTCGATTTTTTCAATTATTTTTTCAATCAAAACCATTATTGACGTTTCGCCCTGATGTTGGTATATTCTTCTGTAGACCAATGACGTCATGTTCTGAACCCCCACATCTGACCGAGCCAGTTGTCTTTTGTAATTGATGAATGTTCTTCCTCCTGACCATCTGAAGCTTTATTATTTCGCGCGGGTAAACAACCATGGGCGAAAGATTACGATATTTATAACCTTCACCACACTGTGGTACAGGGTATTATGTCTTTGTGCATATGTTTGTAACAGGCAAAAGAAAACGAGATAGACCCATGTTTTCTTTTGAGAATTGTATTTTGTTAACAAAATGCAGGTCGCATTTATGATCCGATTTGGATGAAATTTGGCACAGGTCACTTGATTAGCCCAAGGACGAACCCTATTGAAATTGGAGAAAATCGGTTCAGATTTAGATATAGCTCCCATATATATTTTCGTCCAATTTTTAAGACCCAAAGCTAGACCGATTGACACAACGTACTGAAATTAGTATAAATAATTCTCTGGCAAGTCTATTTAAAACCAGTGAGCGGAGCAGTATAGTCGGACGGGGCCGACCATACGATACCCTACACAACTACCACGGAACACAAATTTTTTGCGGATGTTTATTCCGAGCATGGGCAATATTTAGTCATATTTTCATCCTCTTGCCCGATTAGAGATAAACAGCACCTCTTCCTCACACTGACATATTTTCCGAATATTACGAGTATTCAGTACAGCTATTGTCCAGATTTTCTTTCACCGTGGGTTGTATTGTGATATTCGGCTTTCATTTGTGGTCTATAGATCGACTCGAATATAACACAAAAAATTAAGTTTTCGGTCCACGTCATTCCAAAATTATTATCTGATCATCACCGAAAATTATAGGCGTTGTCCTTGACCATAACTGGAACTTCATGGAACATTTCAAAGCGATCAGCGCTATAGTTCCGCTCTCTTGAGTGAAAATGGGTTATTAAATAATATACGAATACGGAGATACCTGTAAATATTTAGGTGTAACTCCCACATCCGAGCACATACAACAATATAATTGGTATTAATTTAAAGGTCAACCACTCCTCTTGGATATAATATAAACTTCTCGGGTCTATGTCCTTCAGGGGTAAATATATACGCTACAGAATACAAATTTGGTCATTTTTCACACAAAAGTCAGGGTCCATTTGACCCGCTAAATATTGACCGATCTTTATCAAAACAGGCATGCTTATTCTTTGGCCCGATCCCCTTCTCCATGCAAAATTTCACGATGTTCGGGCCATTATTGCGGCCTCTGGAGCGACCAGAAAAACCGACAAAAATTTAGTATTTGGTCCATTTCATCCCCTAAATATTAACCGATCTTTCCCAAAAACAATAGGGGTCTTCATTGGCCAGAACCCATCCTACATGCAAAATTTCGTGAAGATTGGTCCATAACTGTGGCCTGTATCGTGTTTACAAATTATAATGGACAGACGGACGGACGGACACACATGTCTAGATCGACTCAGCTAGTCGAGATACGACGATCGGTATACTTAAAGGTGGGTCTAGGACCAATATTTCGCGGCGTTACAAACTTTTGGGGCTGCACAAAGCTATAATACCCTGGAAACATAGTTGTGTAGGGTATAAAAATTAGGATAAGTTGCAGAATGGCGTGTGTTGGGATTGATGTTAGTCGGTTTACTTATAGAAAAAGTCAAAGTTCCTTCCTTCAATTTCATGTCAATGTTCCTTCGAATATACCAGAAGTGGTGAAGGGTATCATATAGTCGGCCCAGTCCGACTATACTACTTTCCTTACTGGTTTTTAGATACTAGAGTCAACATTGCAGCTCTCACTCGAATCTTGTGGCAGTATCCTTTAACTTTGGGTTGGCTCAGCTGTCTCTTTGTATCAGCTGTCAGCTGTAGTATGCAAAGTTCGGGTCGATCCTTACTTCCTTATCCTTACAACGTACTAAAGATTGTGTAGCATAACATGTACCAAGTTTTGCTGAAATCATTTCGGATTTAGATATAGCACCCATATATATTTTCTTCCGATTCGAAATAAATGGTGCACCGAAGACTTAAAGTTAGGCCGATTGACAAAAATTTTGCACAACGTACTTAAAATAGTTTAGCCAAGCGTGTGTCAAGTTTTGTTGAAATCCCTCCAAATTTAGGTATAGCTCGCATATAGTTTCGTTCGATTTTAAGTAGAACCCAAAATATGTCAATTATAATTCCTATAGGAACAAAACGTGCATAAATTAGTCTAAATTAGTTTATGATCTATTTATTTATTATTTATTTATCGGATTCACATTTAAATAAAGGGTACACATTTTAGTTTATTAAATTTCACGTTAATGACCCTTCTGATAGGATGCATATTTTTAATACACCCATAGTGGTGAAGGGTATCATATAGTCGGCCCCGTCCGACTTTACTACTTTCCTTACTGGTTAAAATAATGATAGTGATGATATTCCCACCCTAATATATATGAAAAATGTCAATGCTTTTTAATTACTGGTGGCTATAATTATTATTGTTTATATTTATTATGGCATCACAAAGAAGCCACATCATTGCATTGTTAAAATCATGGCCAATATTTATTAATTTATGGTTACTTTTTTTGTGCAGAGGCTAGCGAAATGTGCAATAATGTGGTGGCAGGGAGATGGAGAATTGAAAAATGTTTATAACAGTTAATGATTTTATTATATTAAAGTTTAAAATTTGAGTTTTAAAGAAAAGCGGAAACATCGAAATGAGATTTTCGATAATATGAAAGGAAATTTATCAATAAAGTTTAACGATATAAAAATTTACAAACATGACACTCACATATGGGAGAGAGTAACTATGTATGTAGCTATTGGATATATTCATAAAAGGATAACACCAAATTTGTCTTTACTACTAAGTCCATTTGAATTGTCTATTTTAGTTCTCTCTTAAAACAACATTTTCGCCCATGAAAAATAATTTTAATTTTCAACCAACATCTTCTACAACTTAACAATGCTGCATCAGATGAACTTTGCATTACTAAATTAAATGGCCTCAGGTTTATCTCATTAATAAATATAATTACTTTCAACATAACTACAAAAAATTAATGAATTTTGCATATTTCATAAAAATATCTTTACCTGCGGAAATTTTCTTAAACACAAAAGTATTCTTCAATGCCGCTGCTCGTTCATTTTGTTCATCATATTCTTTTGCCCTTTTGTTTTTAAAACATTTTTTGTTTTTGGCGAACACAACAGCTTGACAGCAGCGTTAATGAAAACGACAAGGTGTAATAAGGTTGTGCAAAGAAATAAAGATTCGTAAATCATTTATTGTAAAGCACCAAACAAAAGAGAGAAAGATTTATAAAATTGTCGAAGAACCCAAAAAGACATAAGCTGGTGATAAAACGAATCTATATAGTATTCATTACTATGCTTCACATAAATATTTCCATGGTAGTTAGTAAACAAAAGAAATTCTGAATTTATGGGTGAGCAAGTCACGATGTTATGGCTGTTTACTGTGAATAATGATAATCGAGGGAAAGCCAAGGTCGATTGTGTATTTTATTCAGATCAGTGTCTTTTATTTAAATGGAAGGTAGTATTTTAAATATAAATTGGAATGAAAACAATTGATCCTATATCTATCAAATGTAGTATCGTTTATATGGGTGGCTAATGGTTGTACCGACTTTTCCTTCCACGGTTGGGGTATACTCACGTAGTCAGAGTTCGACATAAAAATTTATATCTGCTGATGACCGAGAAATGAATGCTAGATATGTTTGTTCACAAAATTCAAAACTTTTTCATAATCGATGCTTTTACCGTTTAATTCTAACTTGAGACCAAACTGTCCTCTGTAATTATTGATACAACTTTAAAAACTTGAGACCAAATTGCCTTCTGTAATTATGGATACAATACAAAAGAATGAGAAATTCAACTTCCTAGATCCGAATTTTCGACCTCAATTTTTCATTTGCATTTTCTAAAGATGTGAAAAATGTATTTTTTTGTATTGCTAAGGAACTTTGACTACATTTTTTTATAAAACATCTTTTGTAAAGAAGAATTTCTTAAAACTATAAACAGAAAATATATACATTTATTTTAAAAATAACTTAACAATTTAAAAAAACGATAAACTTTCTTCATCTAACGACCACAAAATCTTTAACAGCTACCACATATTAAAACTTGAGCATACTTATTGACAGCTCAATTACATGTGGCCAAACAACTTTTTCAGTCCTTATTCGAAGTTTTGAGAGCACTTTGTCGGATATTCTCTGGTGTTTTCTGTGGTTTGAAAAGTAATTTACTGCAAAAATATCGTTTACGAAGCTATCAGAGGCATTTGTGTGTGCAAATGTGTGAACACTTTACAGGATATTTTCAAAAATTAATACCGTTTGGAGGGCGACGGCGTGGGAAATGGATGTTAAAATATATTTATAGGATTTACGTTTGAGAATAGTCAAAGTTAAGTTAGAATGTTACAAACGAATTAAATAAAATTTACGAAACTATCAGATGCATTTGTGTGCGCAAATATGTGAAAGCTTTACAAGATATTTTTAAAAAATAATACCATACCATGAGCATTGGATTTTAAAATCTATTTTGAAGTATTTACGATTGACAATAGCCAAATATAAATTTTGAATGTTGCAAATGAATAAAGAAAAATTTATGCAAGGAAACGGGAAAACTGAGAATGAAGAACAATATTACTTTCAGATAAATAAGAATATAATATATTGAAAGCGTCGTTATATACTATGTATACCTTATTAAAAAAACCATTGAACGGATAAATGTAGTCGGCCGGGGCTTACCATACGATACTATACACAACTACCACTGAGGATCTGCACACTTCTCTGTTTCTTAATCTAGCGTATTTCCCGAATGATGTTTTCCTGAAGTGAATATTTGCGCGATAAGATACAAATTCTGTAATTTTAACCGAATATCACTTCACGGGTTGGAAACGGACTTGCGTGCAAAATTTCGCGAAGAATGGACAAACATATCTAAATCGGCTAATCGAGATATGATGACCGCTATACCAAAAGATGTGTATAGGGCAAATATTCTACAGGGTTACAAACTGTAGGGTATAAACGTGAAAATTTTTAGAACCATATTAGGAGCTGTTATACATGTCTTCACATCTCGGTAACAATAACAACTAAATGAGTTGTGCCAAATTTCATTCAATTCGGTTCATAAATGTGACCTGTAGTTTGTTTACTATTTAACATGGACAGACAGCATAAATTGAGCATATTCTCAAAAGTAACCATGGGTCTATCTCGTTTCTTTTGTCTGTTACAAACATATGCATAAAGACATAATACCTTGTACCACAGTGTGGTGAACATTATAATTATAAATATTATACTAATTTCAGAATTTTTCGTCTGTCAGGCTAAAAGTTTAATCTGCATTAAGCATTTTTAAGTCATAATCATTGATTTTTAATTTTTTTATAACCTTCACCACACTGTGGTAAGGGTATTATGTCTTTGTGCATATGTTTGTAACAGGCAAAAGGAAACGAGATAGACACATGGTTCCTTTTGAGAATATGCATAGAATCACTTTCTAAGTCGATTTATGCATGTCCGTCCGTCCTTTTGTCTGTCCGTCTGTCTGTCCATGTTAAATTGTGAACAAAGTACAGGTCGCATTTATTATTCGAATTGGATGAAATTTGCCACAGCTCATTAATTTGGTCCAATGACTAACCCTATTGAAATTGGGAAAAATCGGTTCAGATTTAGATATAGCTCCAATATATTTTTTAGTCCGATTTAAGGTAAATGTTGCACCAAAGTCCCTAAATAGCTTTCGATTTTAACGAAATAACGAAGCGTACTGAATTAAGCTTAGAATGATGTATGCTAAGTTTCGTGAAAATCGGTTCAGATTTAGATATAGCTCCCATATATATTTTTGTCCGATTTAAGGTAAATCGTCCACCAAAGTCCCTAAATATCTTTCGATTTGCACGAAATTCGGCATAGTGTACTAAATTAAGTCAGGAACGATGTGTGTAAAATTTCTCGAAAATCGGTTCAAATTTAGATTTAGCTCCCATATATATTTTCGTCCGATTTAATGAAAATGGTATACCACCCAGTCCCTATATATCTTCGATCGATTTTCACGAAATTTGGCAATGCGTACTGAATTAGGTCTACAATGAAGTGTGTTAAATATTTTAGAAATGCTTTTAGATTTAGATATAGCTCACATATATAGTTTGATCCGATTTAAAGTAAATGGTGTACCAAAGTCCCTATATATCGTTCGATTTGCACGCGCACTAAATGAAGTCTAACATGATATGTGTTAAGTTTTCTAAAAACCGGTTCAGATTTAGATAGCTCCCATATATAGTTTCGTCCGATTAAATGCAACTCCTTCGATTTGCACGAATTTTGGCATAGCGTATTGAATTAAGTCTAGAATGACGTGTGTCTAAGTTTCTTGAAAATCTGTTCAGATTTAAATATAGCTCTCATATATATTTTCCTTCGATTTAAAGAAATTAAATCTAGAATAACCTATATTGGATTAATGTGTGCATAATTTGATATATACGTTTTATATTATCGTGTGAGTTCGTGCAAATGTTGCACAAAATAATACCCGTTTCTCCGATCGAGATATATTGTGAATAGCACACAATGCTGCAGCATACCAAGTGGTTGCTCATATACGTTCAGATGTACATACAGCTCCCATACACCAAAGAACCCAAGTCCGTTCGATTAACATATGTTTCAGAATTGCATGGGTATAGGTTGTTTTAAATTAGTTCAAATATCTATGTAGTCCACACATTTAATTTCGTCATTTCTTCAGGATATTGTACATATGAGCATCTCTTGTATTTACCCAAAGTGGTGAAGGGTATCATATAGTCGGCCCCATCCGACTTTACTACTTTCCTTACTGATTATACCCTACACAACTATATTGTCAGGGTATTATAGCTTTGTGCAGCCCCAAAAGTTTGAAAAGCCGCGAAATATTGGTCCTAGACCCTCCTTTAAGTATACCGAAATTTGGCATAGCGCACTAAATGAAGTCTAACATGATATGTGTTAAGTTTTCTAAAAACCGGTTCAGATTTAGATAATAGTTATAATAATAATAGTTTCGTCCGATTAAATGCAAATCCTTCGATTTGCACGAATTTTGGCATAGCGTACTGACTTGAGTTTAGAATGGTGTGTCTTAAGTTTTTTGAAAATCTGTTCAGATTTAAATATAGCTCTCATAAATATTTTCCTTCGATTTAAAGAAATTAAATCTAGAATAACCTATATTGGATTAATGTGTGCATAATTTGATATATACGTTTTATATTATCGTGTGAGTTCGTGCAAATGTTGCACCAAATAATACCCGTTTCTCCGATCGAGATATATTGTGAATAGCACACAATGCTGCAGCATACCAAGTGGTTGCTCATATACGTTCAGATGTACATACAGATCCCATACACAATTGTGCACGATTTCATACAAATTGTACACCAAAGAACCCAAGTCCGTTCGATTAACATATGTTTCAGAATTGTATGGGTATAGGTTGTTTTAAATTAGTTCAAATATCTATGTAGTCCACACATTTAATTTCGTCATTTCTTCAGGATACTGTACATATGAGCATCTCTTGTATTTACCCAAAGTGGTGAAGGGTATCATATAGTCGGCCCCATCCGACTTTACTACTTTCCTTACTGATTATACCCTACACAACTATATTGTCAGGGTATTATAGCTTTATGCAGCCCCAAAAGTTTGTAACGCCGCGAAATATTGGTCCTAGACCCACCTTTAAGTATACCGATAGTCATATCTCGAAATTTTGCATGTAGGTTCTGGCCAATGAAGACCCCTATTGTTTTTGGAAAAGATCGGTTAACATTTAGGGGTTGAAGTGGACCAAAAACTTTATTTTTGTCGGTTTTTCTGGTCGCTCCAGAGGCCGCAATTATAGCCCAAACACCGCGATTTTTTGCATGTTGAAGGGGATCGGGCGAGAGAATAAGCATGCATGTTTTGATAAAGATCGGTCAATATTTAGCGGGTCAAATTGACCCTGACTTTTGTGTGAAAAATGACAAAATTTGTATTCTACAGCGTATGTATTTATCCATGAAGAACAAAGACCCGAGAAGTTCATAGCATACCCAAGAGGAGTGGTTGACCTTTCAATTGATACCATTTATATGGTCGTATGTACTCAGATGTAGGAGTTACACTTAAATATTTACAGCTATTTACGTACTGAGATATTATGTAGTAACCCATTACCACACTAGAGGGCGGAAATATAGCGCTGATCGCTTTGAAATGTTCCATGAGTTTCCAGTTATGGTCAAGTACAACGCCTATAATTTTCGGTGATGATCAGATAATATTTTGGGATGAAGTGAACCGAAAACTTATTTTTTTGTGTTTTTTCGAGTCGATCTATATGCCACATTGAAAGCCGAACATCACAACACAACCCACGCGGCAAGGAATCTGGACAAGTAATTAGAAGTGCTGTACTGGATATTACTAATATTTGTTGACCTCTAGTCGGTCAAGAGGGTAAAAATATCGCGAAATATTGCCCAAGCTCATAATACAGAACTACACAAAGTTAGATTTTCGTGGAAGTTGTGTAGGGTATCATATGGTCGGCCCCGTCCGACTATACTGCTCCGCTCACTGGTTTTACTTTAAGAAAGGAGGATTTTATAAACAAATTTTTTAAAAATAATTTTTAAGCACTATCAAAGCCAAAGGACTATTAAAAACATAGACATGGATTTTAAGGACTTTTAAGCGTGTATTTTTAAAGAATAGATTAAAGGTTAAAGGTAATATGTTCAAAGGGTTTATAAGAGCTATAAAAGCCATTAAATTAATATATGATACTCTATACCATTTTGAGTATATACAAGCTTTACATGCAGCAATCTTTCCCTAATTCAGTACGCTGTGTAAATCCTGGGAGGTTAGTGCACCGTCTACATAAAAAAGATCGATAATATATATGGGAGCCATATCAAAAACTGAACCGATTTCAACAAAATTTCACTTCACTAACCTATGCATGTTCTCAAAAAGGAACCATGGGGTCTATAACACTGTGCGACAAATTTGAATTTTTTTGTTAATTACCGGAAAATTCCAAAAAAGTTTTTAAGAAATTTACATTATAAAATTATATATAATAAGAACAATTTTTTTGCAGACTTCAGTTAATTTTATAAGGTAAATTTCTTAAAAACTATTGAATATAAATATATAGCTTGTTCTGAGACTTGAAGTGGATTTTGACGTAGATTATTTTATTCTTTGACATTATATACCTAAAATCAAGTTTCATGTTACTTTAATCCACTTAGTCGAAAAAATACTGGGAAATGTCTTTGACAAAAAAATACAAAAACATTTTGAATATTTGGTTCAAAATGTATGACTATATATTCGGTATATACGTTATATACAGATTTCTCTTGTTTAGTGACTTATGCTAAAAATTGATGGAGAATATTTTTGTCCCTTATATTATCCTTCTAAAACGACACCTTGTGGGAAAAATGGGTAAAAACTAGTAATAAGTACAATATTAACCCTAAATTGAGTTTTTGTTTTTTAAGATTTTTGAGGTTTAGGCTGATTTTTGAGTTTTAGTCTATTCTGAGACTTATAGTAAAACTTTATGGCGAACATTTCTGTAGAATATTCTGAGCAGCTTTAACCCCGTTTTGAATGAATTTTCAATCACTCTTGGAAAAAGGGACTGAAAAGACCCCTTTAATGAGTCGGATTTGAGGGTTAAAGTTGCATACCAAAATATTCCTCATAATTTGTCAGTAATATTGCCGAAGACACTATGTACCTAAAATGCAAGGATTTCAAGAAATAATAATGAATATTATCAAAATTCTTGAAAAGGAAAAGATTTGCCCCGCCTTTATAGGTTACATCCCCGTAAACTTTGCAACAACGCCGATACACGTGTCTTCTGTTTTAGCCCTCTTTCATAATCTGTGTGCCAAGTTTCGAGAATTATTTTTGGTGTTGCACAGTGTAATATAAAAATATTTTTATACCCTTCA
Source organism: Musca vetustissima (assembly GCF_032173495.1). NCBI lineage: Eukaryota > Metazoa > Arthropoda > Insecta > Diptera > Muscidae > Musca > Musca vetustissima. The sequence continues at coordinate 13,690 of NW_026873435.1, forward strand.
CCACACTGTGGTACAGGGTATTATGTCTTTGTGCATATGTTTGTAACAGGCAAAAGGAAACAGTTAGGTCTAGACCCATGGTTGTGTTGAGAATATGCATGAAAATTACTTTTTAAGTCGATTTATATTCCGTCCGTCCGTCTGTCCATGTAAATGGTGGAGCAAAGTACAGGTCGCTTTTTTATGCACGAAATTTGGTGAAAGTACGGCACAGCTCATTTGTTTGGCCCAAGGACGAACCCTATTGAAATTGGGAAAAATCGGTCCAGATTTAGATATAGCTCCCATATATATTTAACCGATTTAATGTAAACGGTCCCTATATATCTTCCGATTTGCACGAAATTTGGTACAGCATAATCATTTAGGTCTAGAATGATGTCTGCCAAGTTTCGTGAAAGATGGTTTATATTTAAATATAGCTCCCATATATAGTTTCGTCCGATTTTATGTAATTAGTGCACAAAGTCCCTATATATCTTTCGATTTGCACGAAATTTGACATAACGTACTGAATTGAGCCTAGAGTGATGTCTGCCAAATTTCGTGAAATCTGTAAGATTTATGTTTAGATAGCTCCCATATAGTTTCTGATTTCATGTAAACGTGTATGAAATCCCTATATATCTTTTGATTTGCACGTAAAATTTGGCACAGTGAGATCTAGCAAGACCAACTGAACCTAGTAACCA
>NW_026873436.1:0-14585 GCF_032173495.1 Musca vetustissima
CTAATTCGCATTCCAAATTTCAAGTTTTTAGCTCCATCAATTCACATGCTACGAAATTGTACAAAATTAAGTACATTTTAGTACTTTTCGGATATTTATAGTTCGATTTTCCAAAAACCCGTACATCTATCCTACACTCAGCGACCACCAATCCAAATTTCAGAGTTCTAGCTCTACCGCCAAATACAAATGGTATCACATTTAGTATTTTTTAGTACTTTTCGTACCATTCTAGTAGGAATTTCCAAAAACGCTTTTGTACATCTTCCTAACTTTACATCAGTGACCCACATTCAAAATTTCAGAATTCTAGCTCTTCCCGTTCGCCTAATACAAAGGGTACCATATTTGGTACATTTTAGTACTTTTCGTACCCTTCTAGTTCGAATTTCCAAAAACCCAGCCTTATATCACGCCTACACACCAGCACCAACCCACACTCAAAATTTCAAGCTTCTAGCTTTAGCCGTTTCGTCTGGGCGATGATCTGTCAGTCACTCACTCACTCAATCACTTAACACTAAGCTCATTTATATATATAGATAAGTACTTTCCTTAACTACCTCAATCCTACACTCCAACAGTAACTTTAATACCAAAATTCTGGAGTCCAGCTCTATCCGTTCATAAATAATCAAGTTGTACCAAATATAGTACCATTAAGTACACATAAGTACTATGCTTCCATATCTCAATTATATATTTTAACAGCAACCATTGTTTCAAATTTAAGGTTTCCAGCTCTCCCCGTTCACCCAAATCCAAATTGTACCAAATCTAGTACCGTTTAGTACTTTTCGTACACATAAATACGAATTTCCAAATATGTCTCTCGGTATAGCTCAATCATTAACATAAATATTAATTCCAAATTTCATGTTTTCACATCTTTTCGTTCAAGCAAAATGCAAATAGTACTAAATTTAGTACCATTTAGTACTTTTTGTACCAATAATTACCCATTTCTTAAACACCTCAATCCTACACTCCAACAGTCAAATTTAGTACCATTTGGTACTTTTCGTACACATAAGTACAATTTTTTAAAGCTACCTCATTCGTGTACTCCAATAGTAGTCCTAATTGATATTTTCAGGATTCCATATATATACACTCAACTAAATGCATATAGTACCAAATTTAGTACCATTTAGTACTTTTTAAAAAACATAAGTACGAAAATCTTAAACCATTTCCATACATCAACACCACTTCCCAACCTCTATTCCATATAAAATTTCAACATTTTAGCTATATATTTTCAATATATATACAATTAGAACTAAATTCAGTACTTTTAGTACACTTATAGGTCGAATTTCCAAAAACCCTTTTGTACATGTTTCTAACTTTCCATCAGTGACCCACATTCCAAATTTCAGAATTCTAGCTCTTCCCGTTCGCCTAATACAAAGGGTTCCATATTTGGTACATTTTAGTACTTTTCGTACCCTTATAGTTCGAATTTCCAAAAACCCAGCCTTATCTCACGCCTACACACCAACAACAACCCACACACAAAATTTCAAGCTTCTAGCTTCAGCCGTTTCGTCTGGGCGATGATCTGTCAGTCAGTCACTCACTCACTCACTCACTTAACACTAAGCTCTTTTATATATATAGATATATATATAGATATATGTATATATATATATATATATATATTTAGGATTGGATATTAATGTTTTGATGAGCTATGCTTTTCCTTATTAAAGCATTAATAGGGAAAATAAATACAAGTCAAAAGACGCTTAAATATCCTAATTATAAAATTTTGCATAAGTTCTAGTTAGCGCCAAGAATTCCATATTTGAGGTCTTAAGTCGACTTTACTTTTAACGTAGTCCCCAAGGTTTAATTTTCGGGTTTTCAAAGCTGATGTTATTAGTTCTGTTTATGGCGATTCGGCGGTATGAAAAGTCATTCACTACCTCGAAGTTGTAGTTTTAAAGTTCCACAGCTGGTTCGAGTCATCAGCTTTGTTTTTTGCCATTTACTGCCAGTCCCACTTTGGCTGACTCTTTCTCAATTCGTTCAAAGGTGGCTGTACCAGCTCGCAATATTCGACCCATTATTTCGATGTTATCGGCGTAGGCGGTTCACATTTGCATCTCGTATGACCTTTTCCAGCAGGATGTTAAAAAGGTCACACAACAAACCGCCACCTTGCCTGAATCCTCGTTCGGTATTGAAGGGCTCCGAGAGATCCTTTCGACTTTAACTGCTGACCTTATGCCACTTAAAGTTATCCTGCATAGCCGTATTAAATCACAAGAAAGGCAAACGAAGGCATGTCTTTAAACTCCTTTGAACGGTTCGGGCTGTCGAATGCGGCTTTGTAGTCGACGAATTGGTGGAATGTGTCGATGTGTTTTTGTGGATATTTTCCAGGATTTGGCGCAGAGTGAAAATCTGGTCAATGGTGGATTTGTCAGGATTGAAGCCGCATTGGCTTCAGTCGTTTACACAGCACGCTGGATATCACTTATATGCGATGGGAAGGAGATTTATTCCTCTATATTTGGCACATATCACCTTGTCTCCTTTTTTGTGTACGGGACACAGGATGCTGAAGTTCCAATAATTAGACATAGATTCCTCTAGCCAAATTGTACTAAGCAGCTGGTACATGCTCCTGACCAGCATCTGACGACCAGTCTTGAATATTTCGGCTGATAACCCATCGGCACCTGCTGCTTTATTATTCTTCAGCCGATTGATTGCCATTCTGACCTCATCTTGGCTAGGTGGTGTATATACCGTACTCTATGATTAGTTTAGGGTATCTTCTTCCCTGCTACTATTTGATACCAGAAGCTTTTCAAAATGCTTCTTCTTCACCAAGTTTCTTTATCTCTACAGGAGGATGTGCCAGTACCAAAGCCTTCGGTTTGGTGTTTTGCTTTTTGATAAAATTTCAGACGTCGTTCTGTCTCCTGTACATCTCGATTTGCTCCCGTTCACGTTTTCTTGTTCTTTCATCTTTTTTTTTTTTTTTTTGAAAATACGTTTCTCTTTTCTTCTTTTATTATGATAATTCTCCATCACATTACGTGTTGCTTAATGTTTGCAGGGCAATCCGGCGTTGATACGTTGCGTTTTTCACCTCAGTAGCATTACGACACTCCTCATCATACCATGGGTTTTTTGATGGTGGTCTTTGGTACCTAGTGTTGCTTTTGCTGCAGTTTGTAGGGAGTGGGCAATTCTTTGCCATTGTGCTTCTATATTATTATCGGGACAAGGAGTGCTTTCGCCAAGCAGGTGGGTAAGTTGAGCGGAATAGGCTTCTGCTACTTGTTGTGTTTGCAGGTTTTCGACGTCGAGTTTCCGTGTTGTGTTAGATCGCACCTTTAAGGCGAGTGGGAATCTTGGCTGCCAAAAATATTTTCTCTTCCGATTTTTGCATTAAAATCTATTAGCAGAATTTTAATGTCATGGCCATCGCAGAGGTCATATGCTGTTTCTATGAGCTCTTAAAATATAACGCTACATCCCAAATTTCGGTATTTTTTTGGGAGCTTAAACATGTACTTCAACCAAATTAGCTGTAAATTTATATGTTGGATTCTCATTGAGTAAAAAATCTCCCTACAAAGAATTTACAATATTTGCCCAAGTTTCCGGGTAGCCTCCCTATAATGGTACACTCATTATTCGGTATTTTGGGTGGTTTGGGCTTATTTTTCAACTGAATCCGATCTATAAAATTGTATGGGGTTTTAAATTATCCTAGCAACAATTATTAATGTCCATTTACGGTTTGGTATACCTCACATAGAATGGTACCATCTCATTTTCGGTATTTTGAAGATGAGTCTGTAATTTGTGTTGAGTGTTCTGGAAAGCTGACTTCTGTACAAAATTGTGCGTGAGTAAAAGTTTCGCCTTTTTTCGGTATTAATATATTTTTAACCGAATTTTCTCATGGAAGTGGGTATAATTTAACATATCGGATTCCTGGTGAATAGAAGATAAATCAAATAAATATTGCAACTACAGAGTCTGTAATTTGAAACACTATTTTTTTCGGAGCATAAATAATTTACTATAACATAACACCATAACATAGACCATATAAATATCCCAATCGACTTAAGAAATTTTGGATGCAATCTACGTTGTGGATGGTATAAAAAGTTCGGCCCGGCCAAACTTAAGAATATTTATTATTGAAGGCTATTTTGAATGATGGGGAATAATTACCTAAACTTTGTATATTTATCCCATTGTGCACCTCAATAAATTTAATACCTTTCCTTATCATCAATCATAAAATATATGCTGTGTAAAAAGTGTACCTACTTCACAAAATCTTGTTGTACATTCTGTTATGTTTTCTAATTTTGAAGTTTCATTCTTATTCCCGTAACTATTTCCTCTCAACTCATATCCAATTACAACTCAACTAATTATAAAATGCAAATTTTATCCAAACCTTAGAATTGCTGGCCTACCTACAGTTGTTGTTCTTGTTGCTTTAATCTACTCTTTTGGCATTTGAATGTCTTCGAAAGCCAATGACCAGCTAAGTGGTAATCCTTGTGTGGTCAGGCCGAGTTAAGTCAAATGCGAAATTAGGAGAAGAGGAAGAAGACAACGACAACGACTGAGAAGTACACAAAATATCATTACATTTTGCTTAACTTTTACTTTTTGTTGTCATTGTTGGTTTTTTTCCTATTTCTTGTAATTGCAAGTGTTATTTGCTGTTGCTGCCGCTGATGTTTTGCAGGAAGAGGTTCCGCGAAAGCAAATCATTGAGGATTTCTTAGGTTTAGGTAATTAGTTACGGCCTAATACTCTTCTTATATATTAGAGTTGATATAAACACAAGCATTTGCGTTGTTTTTTTTCTTCCTCCTTCTTTGAATGGGATTTCTTCTTCTCCTCTGGGTTTCCCTAATCATGACATTTGTCCTTAATGGAGTTTTGTTTTGAATGTTATCGTTTCTGTTTAATTTCACTGTGAGTTTTTCTTCATCATCCTTGTCGTTGTGTTATTCTCGATATTTTTTCCAGGTTTTCTGGTGGTTCATTTCTTTTTTTCTTTTGGTCCTTTGGACAATTTAGCTGACACAGTCATAAAACTAATTGGCAAGCATCGTAATAACCTCAAATTTGTAATGAAGAAAATTAAAGAAATTCCAGTTAATTATGGAGAACCGCCACCAATGTAAAATATTATTTATACAATCTCCAGTGTTATTATCCAACAAGTGTTGTTGTTTATTTTTTTGTGTTATTGGTAGGGGTTTATCTAATAAATTATTTTAAATCCAAAATATGATAATGGCGAATAAGTAAAACGTGTAGTTATTAAGTATTGTAGAAATTAGAAGGATAAGTTGGAATTGGTTGGTGGATGTAGATGCACTATAGTAACTTGTTGCGCATAAAAATCGTTTTTTATATCCGCAGCTTAATGGCAAAAGGAAACGAGATAGACACATGGTTCCTTTCGGGAATATGCATAGAATCACTTTTTAAGTCGATTTATCCATGTCCGTCCCTCCGTCTATCTTGTAAACAAAGTACAGGTCGAATTTTTTATTCGAATTGGATAAAAATTGACATAGCTCATGTATTTGGCTCAAGGACGAACCCTATCGAAATTGGGAAAAATCGGTTTAGATTTAGATATAGCTCCCATATATATTTTCGTCCGATTTTATGGAAATGGAGCACTGAAGTCCCTTTATATACTTCGATTTGCACGAAATTTGGCACAGCGTTCTGAATTAAGTCTAAAACGATGTGGTTTAGATTTCGATATTTGATTTAAATGTATTTACATAATTTTGTCCCATTGTAAGAAGCAACTCTATATCTGACCGAAATTTAGTATAGGTTGCAGAATTTGACGTCTGTTAGGATTCCATCTGTTGAATATACCCAAAGTAGTGAAGGGTATCATATAGTCGGCCCCGTCTGACTTTACTACTTTCCTTACTGGTTTTTTAAGGAATGTATTTCCCATTTGAAGTGTACGAAATATCCTATTACATGTGTACATGGTAATAATTTTCCAAATCTAAATCAAGTCCCTGGATGGGACCCATCGGACTCATTCTTCTGGTACCTCTCCCACAATATTTATACTAAACATATATTAAGTATATCTTTCCAATAAAAAAAGTCATCATTTCTGACACCTTCGATTAAAATCTGAGAGGTAATGCGTGAACTTCATGACCTTACCAGTTTATCCCCGTGGTGAGACTATATCGAAATGTCTTCGACTGCTTCATACTCTTACCGGTTGCGGAGTCGAATTCGGCCAATTTCGCTACAGTCGGAAAGAGATAAGTCGGATCCCATATGATTACTTATCTCTACTCTGTCCTTCATCGGGGTTGTGTCAAACATTGTCCCTTCTCTTCGCCTTGTGGTGTTCAATAAATTTCCAGATAAAATAATTCGGATCTGGAATCAGAGCGATTTGACCGTTTCCCATACATCACTCGATCCATTTTCAATGTTGCTACAATGGTGCTACACTTTTCAGCTTATGTTAGTCGTCTTCCTGCAACGCGCACGTGTGTCAATACTGCTGCCTCTGCTGAGAAGCTTAATCTTAATTTGGATATTAAACTTGCAAGTATAAAGCGAGCGGCTGCATGCCGGGAAATGATGTCTTGAAAATTGGCTTTCACGTGGTAAAAAAACATATAACGTTGAGAGGTGCCTGAATATTTCGCACATGACGAAATAAGCTTTTCTTTGCCCTGTCGTTATCGAGCTTCTGTACCAAATGTCGCTTAATAATTATCACACCTCTTTGGATTTGCCACAACCGCAGATTGCGTGGGGTTGCAGCTGTCATAATGTCCCGGAAATTCCATTGTGTTACCTGAACAACACAAGGCTAGGTTTTCTGAAAGCGTGAGAAATGTAGACACGAGAAGCTGATGGTATATCCAAGAGGAGTGGTTAGTTTTTGAATTGATACCCATCATATTGATATACGTATCCGGATGAGAGACTTATACTTGAACATTACGGTGGTCTATGTACTCATATATTGGTTTGTATTACCATTCCACACTAGAGAATGTAGCTCTGATGGCTAGGACATTTCGCATGTAATTCAGGTTATGGTCAAGGACGACGTCTACAATTTCTGTGATGATCAGATGATATTTTGGGGATGAAATAGGCCGAAAACTTAATTTTTGTTTGGTTTCTAGTCGCTTTAAACGCCACAATTATAAGCCGAACATCGAAAACTTAATTTGTGTCTGGTTTCTAGTCGCTCAAAACGCCACAATTATAAGCCGAACATCATAAATTTTCCATGGGGAATGCGATCTGACCAACTAATTCGAATGACGACCATGACAATGAAGGTCAATATTAGTGGATCAAACCAAAATTGTTTTGTGTAAAATAACAATTTTACAAAAAATTTTTTATTGACCAGGAAACCGATATGTCAGACTATACCCACTTCCATGAGAAATCTCGGTTAAAAAGTTATTAATCTCATTAATGTATTACTAAGAAGGGTAACTTTTAGGTGGGGATATATATAAATGATATATAAGTTAGTCTTCCAGAACCTCTTTATATCAAATTACATCGTGGCCAAAATCTTCAAAATGCCGAAAATGCTATGGTACTATTAGAGCTATGCCAAATCAAAAACTGATATTGAATTCGATAAATCAAATTAGAGCGAATTCGGTTGAAAAACATGTCCAAGCCCCCCAAAATTCCAAATAATGGGTGTACTATAATATAGTGGGTACTCGGAAACTTGGGCTAATATTGATAATATTTGTTAGGGGGATTTTTCTATCCAATGAGAATCCTAAATATTATATTGCTCCCAAATTGGTTGTAACCCGTGTTTTGTTTCTCCAAAATACTGATCTTTGGGTTATAGCGTTATAGGGTAACATCCCTAAAAGGTTGACCAATATTGTGAATTTTTAGTAGGAAGATTTCCTACCATACCACACCCCAAAATAACTGATTACAACCAATTAGACAGAAACATGTAGCCAAAACCATAACAAAACCGAATATTGGGGGTACCCGAAACATAAGTCAATATTGATCATTTTTAATAGGCACATTTGATACCAACATAAAACCCAAATACCAATTTACAGCTCAACCATATGGGGCATTGAATATTAATTTAAACATTCCTTAATAAGAACCAGTAAGGAAAGTAGTAAAGTCGGACGGGCCGACCATATGATACCCTTCACCACTTTGGGTATATTCAACAGATGAATCCTAACAGAAGTTGAAGGACCATAAACACGAAAATGGATCCATAAACATGTCATTCTGCAACCTATACTAAATTTTTCATTTGATCAGATATAGAGTCGCTATAGATACAGTATATATATATATATATATATATATAACGTGAAACAATTTTAATGAGACTTGTCAGAGACTAACTTATATAAACTACAGTTCATTGTACCAAATTGTGTTGCAATCAGACAAACTTTGGGTCTTTAGTGCACAATTTACATACACTCGGAAGAAAAAATATATAGGAGCTATATCTAAATCTGAACCGATTTTCACTAAATTTAACACACATCGTTCTAGACTTAATTCGGTTATTCATTCATTATTCAGTTTGCAGCAATTTTAAATATTCGTCGGAGACCCAATAAATACAAATTATAGGGTGTTTGGTATTGCCCCATTTTCGATATTTGGAATATTTTATCTTCCGACGGGACTGTGATTTAGCGCCAGGTGTTCATGGATGGAAAAAAATCATTGTAGAACATTTTCAATACAGGTTTAGTTTCTACATAACCGTCCTTTTCGCAAAGAAGTGGATAAAATTAGACACAATAAATTCTTTGTAGGACAAAAAATAAATATTTTCCGTGGTTATTTATACTCTTTCGAGTCGAGCTTGATGATCTTTGTTTTGCAATGAAAAGGAAAGCCAGGAGAAAAACCTACGTACCCACCATTATGCGACGCGTTTCGCCGTTGGGCTATGTGGCTTTGCAAATGTCGTACGTTGATAACTTGTATTTATTCCGTCCTGATGCGAAACTTGCATATGCGAATTAAATTCAAATTTGTCGAAGTTCGACATTTGTCTTCATTCTAGGAACAGTCCTTTTCAAAGCAGATTTTTGTTGTAGCGATGGATAATTAATCCACACACCTACAATTGCTTCCTGGTATACACATGTTTTTGCGCAACCGTTTTTGGAAGTGTTGATGGCTCAGAACGTTAAGCGGTCTTGGCAACATTTGTGTTGCTCTGAGGACCTAGGTTCGAGCCCTATATTTTCCTGTAAAATTTCTACACGGATCCATGTTTTCACATAATCCCTTGTATAAAGATCCCGAGACATCTACTATATGTTAAAAGCCCTAACCCACTTTTTCTACCGTTATTTGGCATTCCTGACCTTTGGTGCGTTAAAATCGTATTCACAAAAAATTTTATGTGGTTCCATGAGTTTATATAACCCTCTATTTCAAGATCCTGAGCTATTTTTGGTCTTGTAAATATTCTAGCCCAAAATTCCAACGTATGTATCAACAGTTTGATACTTTCACTTCCTTTGGGGTGGTATTGGGTTATATCTGAATGATGGAGTGAACCAAAACGTTTTTGTATGTTATTTGCGGATACAATACATTCCTTTTTCTCGGAAATGTTGTCTGTTCTAGTTTATACGAATTATCGAATATAACATCAATTGCCAATTGACTTATTCATATTACATGCTAAATAAACTAAGTGTAAAATTATATGAACATCACTTTATTGGCAAATTAATGGCAATTAACAATTCAATAATAACAATTACTTAACTTGTATTTTAAAACAATAAAATACGTATTAAATAAATGCCAACAATTCAATTGTTTTTAATTTTTATCGCTTTTTTTTAACAATAAACAAAACCACTATTTTCAATCAAAACAGTGCCATTGTCTCTAACGTGCATAACAACTCCGCAAAGTCATTGAAGTGAATTACCTTTCACGGGTCTCTCGCATACATTCACGCAGGCACACACTCACATTTCATACGCTTCATAAACAAAATGGAATAAAAAACAAAAACATGGGACAGCAAAAACACATTTTCAACAATTCGAGTGGGCAATTTGAATTGCGCGATAAAACAATTTTGAACTAATAATAATCGCATTAAATTAATTAAGTTATATAAAATATATAAAAATTAATGTGCGGGTGTTGGTGTGTGTGCGTTTGTGAGCATAAAACAATTAAGTGATTAAATGAACTTTTTTTCGCTGTCCCGCTCACAATTGTTTTTATTGTTGTTTGGCCCTTATTGTTGTTGCTGCTCGTATTATTGCCCTTTTCCGCAGCATTGTTGCTATTATTATTTGACCATTTATATCATTTAATACTGAAATAATAAAAATACAAATGCACAAAAACAAAGAACAACAGCAACAAAAATAAATTATAAAGAACAAAAAACAGACAACAAAAACAACAAAGCCAAATGATACTCCTCGCCAAACTCATTAAAAATCCAGTAAAATTTACAGCAACGGAAAATGTTGCTCTGAAAAAAATTTTAGTTGTTTTATTAATGATCCAAATCCAGGCCAGCCAACCACACCATACTACTTTTCGCCACACATACATAAATATTTTACGGTGTAATTTTTAGCTGAGGGGTGCAATTACCGTCTGTGAACCAAAATCCGCCACCATCACCTCCAACGCGCCATTTTCAACAGATTACGAGGTGTTACAGTTCCATGGCAATAATTGTATTGAAGGTGTTTTCTGGGTGGTACGTTTACATTCAAATTAAATTAACCATTAAATAAGGTGGTTGACCATAACACAGCAAAGGTTTTTTTGTTTCGGTATTTATTTCTATTAATCTGTTTTTGTGTTATTAAAAGTATATTATTCTCGTCTTTTATTAAAAACAATATATACAATTGTTGAAATTGAAGTAATAATTTGTATGCAAATTGAAATAAATTTTACATATAGATACATTTTATATGGGAGGGAAATTTCTATTGTGGGCTCTGGTTCTGTTAATAATTGAGATAAAAGAGGTCCCTACCGACCACTAAACAAGTATGGCATACGACCCTAAATACCACATTACAAAGCTAGAAAAATTATATTTAATAAAAAGCGCCTGAAAACCCTTCATGGCCCCAAACTGTACACACGTTAATATTTTTACCAAATTAATATTACAAACCAGTAAGGAAAGTAATAAAGTCGGACCGGGCTGTCTATATGATACCCTTCACCACTTTGGGTATATTCAAGGAACACCGACATTAATATGTGATATTTATCTATGACATGCGTTTCTGCAACCTATGCTAAATTTTCATTTCATTCGGGCAAATTTAGAATCGTTTCCGTACAATGGGACAAATTTATATAATCAATTTAAGGCAAAGTTGATACACGCTATTCGATATTCTCAACCAGACACCCATTTGAAATATATGTGGAAGCTATGTCTGTATCTGCACCAATTTCAACAAAACGCAATAACGTCATTCTAATCTCACAACGTTACCTATAATCCGACGGGGCGTACTAAAATATTCAACTTTCCCACTGTGGCAAAATTTTGTGTACGGCCGTATTACCCAAATACGTCGAATTCATATCTTCAAGGAAATATTATAAATATTACAATAAAATTGAAAAATTATGATATTTACCCAAATATTTTATATTCTAATTCAAAAATTTATATTTTCATTATGTTTTGCTTTTATTTTCAACAAACGATTGTTCGTTCTGTCATAGTTGAATTTGTTCAACTTTGAAAATTCGTACGTCGACGTATTTCGGTAACTTTCATATAAATCAGCAGTGCCCAAAATATGTCCCGTGGGCTGTCGGTGTGTGTCAAATTCCTCACATATACAATTGTAAAACAGAAACATTTGAGAATAAAAAAAAAATATTTTCAAAATTGTCATTAATTGTCAAACATGAGGAGTTAGCCACCACTTACCTAAAATGTAAACAATTTACAGTTACAATTTGCAATTTATCTAAATCTGAACCGATTTTCAAGAAACTTAACACACATCATTCTAGACTTTATTTAGTACGCTATGCCAAATTTCGTGCAAATCGAAATATATATAGGGACCATTTACTTTAAATCGGGCGAATTTTCAGGAAACTTAACACACATCATTCTAGACCTAATTCATTACGTTGTGCCAAATTTCGTGGAAAACGAAAGATATATAGGGACTTTCGTGCCCCATTTACCTTAAATCGGACAAAACTATATATGGATTCCTTCAATTACAATAGGGTTCGTACTTGGGTCAAATAAGTGACTTGTGTTAAATTTCATCCAAATCTGATTATAAATGCGGCCTGTGCGTTGTTTACAATTTAACATTTACAGACGGACGGAAGGACGCACATGCAAAAATCGACTCAGAAAGTGATTATATGCATATTTTCGAATGGAACCATGTGTGTATCTCGTTTCCTTTTGTCTGTTACAAACATATGCACAAAGACCTAATACCCTGTACCACAGTGTGGTGAGGAGTGTAATTACAGAAACTCAGATTGGTAAACAGGGTAGGAACCTAAACGTCAACTGGCTTTGGTCACTATTTACATAAAATCGGACGAAAATACATATGGAATCTACCTGTAATTAATTCGGTACGCTGTGCAAATTTTTCTACAATCGGACAAACTGTCATAGTTTGGTGCACCATTTACATTAAATCTTACGAAATTATATAAAGGAACTCTATCTAAAGTTGAACCGATTTTCTGCAATTTCAATAGGCTTTGTCTTGGGCCAAATTAATGAGCTGCGGCACTACATCCAAGTCGGATCAAAAATGCGACCTATACTTTGTTTGGAATACATAAATGTATCCTCAAAATATTGTAAATTGGGCGAAACCTTTATATGGCAAAATATGAATATACCGAAAATTGGGTGGTACCGTTATATGGGATATATAGGAAGTGATGCAAATGTGGTATACCCATTTGTTTTTAGATTGCCAAATTTTTATTTTTTATTTTGCACATAACATGCTACATGTGTTGTCTTTCCGTGTATTAATTTGAAAATAAAATTATTCTAACAATTTAAGAGATATTTGAGAAAATATTTGAAATTCCATTAAAAGTGATTTTAAACCAGTAAGGAAAGTAGTAAAGTCGGACGGGGCCGACTATATGTATATATATCCATATATATATATATATATATATATCCATAAGTTATATAAATCGACTTCAATCAAATATAAATAGGTTATATGTTGGGCTATGTCTGTACTTCTAGAAAACGCAACTACGTAATTCTATGCTCAATTTTGTACGTTGTGCAAAATTTGATGTCAACCTGACTAGCATGAAGAGTTTGATGTCCAATTTACTTAAAATCGGGCGAAAATATATATGGAAGCTCTATCCAAATATATCGAAGGATATATAGGGACTTTGGTGCACCATTTACATGAAATCGGACGAAACTATATCTGAATCTGGGCCGATTTTCTCGAAACTGGGCAGACATCATTCTAGGCTCAATTCAGTACGTTATGCCAAATTTCCTGCAAATCGAAAGATATATAGGGACTTTGGGGCACCATTAACATGAAATCGGACGAAACTATATATGGGAGCTATATCTAAATCTGGACCGATTTTCGCGAAACTGGGCAGACATCATTCTAGCCTTAATTCAGTACGTTATGCCAAATTTCATGCAAATCGAAAGATATATAAGGACTTTGGTACACCATTTACCTTAAATCGGAGGAAGATATATACGGGAGCTATATCTAAATCTGAACCGATTTTCACGAAACTTTGCACACATCATTCTAGACTTAATTCAGTGCACTATGCCAAATTTCGTGCAAATCGAAAGATATATAGGGACTTTGGTACGCCATTTACCAAAAATCGGCCGAAACTATATATGGGAGCTATATCTAAATCTGAACCGATTTTCACGAAACTTGGCACACATCTTTCGTGGCTCAATTCAGTACGCTATGCCAAATTTCGTGCAAATCGAAAGATTTTCAGGGTCTAAAGTCCGTAAATCGGGCAAAAATATATATGGGAGCTATATCTAAATCTGAACCGATTTTTCCCAATTTCAATAGGGTTCGTCCTTGGGCCAAACAAATGAGCTGTGTCAAATTTCATCCAAATCGGATCTTAAATGCGACCTGTACTTTGTTTACAATTTAACATGGACAGACGGACAGACGGACGGACGGACATGCATAAATCGATTCAGAAAGTGATTCTATGCATATTCTCAAAAGGAACCATGGGTCTATCTCGATTATTTTTGCCTGTTACAAACATATGCACAAAGACATAATACCCTGTACCACAGTGTGGTGAAGGGTATAAGAAGTGAAGGTAATGTGGTATACCACATGATGTTAATGTGGTATAGTATAATTTTCCCTTCCAATTGATATCTTATATAATTTATTGTTTTTAATGAATGCGAATTAGCTCGAGATTTATGTCTGTTAAGATTTTGAACGGATAGGTTGAGTGGAACTTTAATTTTTAATATGTAATAATATCTACACATGGCA
>NW_026873437.1:0-146864 GCF_032173495.1 Musca vetustissima
GGGAGAGCAAAGACAAATTTGCAAAAATTGCATTGCATTGTACTTACATCGTTGTTGTTTTTATTATTTTGTTGTTGTTGTGTTAGTGCACACAATGAATGCACTTTGTTAATATCTCTCTGTCGTGTACACTCACACTGCGAGAGAGAGCACAACCAAATGGGGAGCTCATATTACATGAGAGAGCCGCCATATAACAATTGAGCAACTGCAAAAGAGCCCCAAAGGCAAATGCATTAGAGGACAACAGGGTTGCCATTTATAAAAAAAAAATTAAAGGAGGTCTTAATAGGCGAAAATAAGCTCAGGGAGTCTTTATAGGCAAGCTGAAGCTCAATGAGTCATTATAGGCGATCTGAAGATCTGGGAGTCTTTACCAGATAACGCAAGAGATTTTCATTTTAATTTCTAAAATTTCATTTTCAAAATCAAATTCAGCTGAGAGGTATTGCAAATGTCAGGGAGTCATGCATAAAATCAAATTCAGCTGAAAGGTATTGGAAATTCCCTATGCTGAAATGCAAATTTCCTTCAGTATTCAGCTATATTAAAACCAGTAAGGAAAGTAGTAAAGTCGGACGGGGCCGACTATATGATACCCTTCACCACTATGGGTATATTAAACAGGACTATTAACATGATATTGGATGAAATAATATATGTGATATTTATCTAAATGTGAATCTACCTAGATCTATCCATAAAGTATGTAAATCGAACAAATATAAATAGGTCATACGTTGGGCTATGTCTGTACTTCTAGAAAACGCTACTACGATGTTCTATGCTCAATTTTGTACGTTGTGCAAAATTTGATGTCAATCTGACTAACATGAGAAGTGTGATGTCCAACTTACTTGAAATCGGGCGAAAATATATATGGAAGCTCTATCCAAATATTAAGCGATTTCAAGCCAACTTGTCACAGGTTAGGTTATACTTATTTCAGAACGTTTTGTTCCTATTGGTACCTTGGTGCGTCAATTACTTAAAATATGTGGGAGATATATAGAAATCTGGACCGATTTTCTTGAAACTTGGCAGACATCACTCTAGGCTCAATTCAGTACGTTAAGCCAAATTTCGTGCAAATCGAAGGATATATAGGGACTTTGATGCACCATTTACATGAAATCGGAAATCGAAACTATATATGGGAGCTATATCTAAATCAGGACCGATTTTCATGAAACTTGGCAGACATCATTCTAGGCTCAATTAAGTACGTTATGCCAAATTTCGTGGAAATCGAAGGATATATAGGGACTTTGGTGCACCATTTACAGGAAATGGTGCACCAAAGTCCCAAAGGAGCTATATCTAAATCTGGATTGATTTTCACGAAACAAGCAGACATCACTCTAGGCTCAATTCAGTACGTTATGCCAAATTTCGTGCAAATCGAAAGATATACAGGGACTTTGGGGCACCATTTACATGAAATCGGACGAAACTATATATGGGAGCTATATCTAAAGCTGGACCGATTTTCTCGAAACTTGGCAGACATCATTCTAGGCTGAATTCAGTGCGTTATGACAAATTTCGTGCAAATCGATAGATATATAGGGACTTTGGGGCACTATTTACATGAAATAGGACGAAACTATATATGGGAGCTATATCTAAATCTGGACAAAGACATAATACCCTGTACCACAGTGTGGTGAAGGGTATAAAAGTCTTAATAGGCGAAATGAAGCTCAGGGAGTCTTTATAGGCAAGCTGAAGCTCAATGAGTCATTATAGGCGATCTGAAGATCTGGGAGTCTTTACCAGATAACGCCAGAGATTTTCATTTTAATTTCTAAAATTTCATTTTCAAAATCAAATTCAGCTTAGAGGTATTGCAAATCTCCCAAGCCGAGTCAGGGATTCATGCCTAAAATCAAATTCAGCTGAAAGGTATTGGAAATTCCCTAAGCTGAACTGCAAATTTCCTTCAGTATTCAGCTATATTAAAAAAATTAAAAATTTGAAAATTAAAATTTGATGAAAATTAAATTCAGCTCAGCTGAATTAAAAAATTTCAATAGAAAATCGAATTCAGCAAAGCCGAATTTAAGAGTTGAAGATCTCCAAAAGAAAATAAAATTCAAATCAGCTGAATTGAATATCTTTAATAGAAAATTAAATTCAGCTCAGCTGAATTGAAGATCTTTAATAGAAAATCAAATTCATCTCAGCTGAATTGAACATCTTTAATAGAAGTTTAAATTCAGCTAAGCTGAATTGAAGATATTCTAAAAATGTATTCAACAAAAAAAATCATATTTAGCTAAGCACGGTTGTTTAGTTTCTATAGAATATCGTATATAGCTGTGTTAAATTTAAGATTTTCTTTAGACCTGGCAAATCTACCATTGGCCAGATTTTCACTCTGCGCCAAATCCTAGAAAAGGCCCACGATAAACACATTGACTATAAAGCCGCATTCGACAGACCTATCGGTCCAGAGGTGGTTAAAGCCATGTCTGCGTTCGACATTCCTACAAAATTAATACGGCGATGTAGGATAACTTTAACTAGCACAAGGTAATCAGTTAATGTCGGGAAATATCTATCGGAGCCCTTTAAAACCGAACAATGATTCAGACAAGGTGACAGTTTGTCGTGTTATCTTTTTAACATCCTGCTAGAAAGGGTCATACATGAGGCAAAGGTGAACAGAAATGACACTCTGTACCCTAAACAACACATGTACATGCCTACGCAGAAGACATCGATGTAATGGGTCGAACATTGTGAGCCAAAATGGGTCTGGCAGTAAACGGCGAGAAGACCAAGCTGATGGTATCAACGCGCAAGTAGGGTGGGACCAACGGCAGAACTTGAGAACTACAGTTTCGAGGTAGTCAAAGATTTTATATACCTTGGTGCCGCCATAAATAAAACTGATGACATCAGTTTTTAAATTCGAGGAAGGATAGAGTTGAGCAACAGATGCTACTATGGTCTATGTAAGCAGTTTAGAAACAAGGCCACCTCCCGTCAAACCAAACATACACTCTACAAGACGCTGATACTACCCGTGCTGTTATATATGGATCTGAAGCATTGGTACTTGCGCAAGCATATGTGGCAGCTCTTGGAGTGTTTGAGAGAAAAATTCTCCGAAAGATCTATGAGCCGATCTACGTTGACGGTGAATGCAGCTGCAGCGACTACGTTGGCTAGGTCTTGTGAGAATTGACGAGGATGCCCCAGCACAAAAGGCATATAAAAGCGAACCAACTGATGGTTCACGCAGAAGGGGAAGGCCACGAATCCGATGGAAAGTTCAAATGGAAGAGAACATCTCGCAAAATGGTCTTTCAAATTGGATGAGATGCGTACAAGACCGACGCGCTTTGAAATCTTTTTTAAGCTCGGCTTATGGAACAACCGTTCTGTCATAAGTCAGCTAAGTAAGTAAGCTGTTACTCAAAGTCGTAAGCCCATTGATTTTAAATTTAAAAAGGTCAACTTGCTATTGATATTATGGCAACCCTGCAATGTTATTTTTGGCATTCTCAACTATTTGTTCCTTTTCATTTCTCTCCGATGCATAGTAACGCCTCTTAAGTGCACTAAGCACACACAGCAATAACAAAAACAACAACATTATTGGAGAACCAGAGCAAGTAAATGAGCTCCATAATAAAAATGCATTCGTTTTCTGGGAGAGACTCAACGAATGCATTGCAATGCAATGCATTTTACCAATACAATGACATTCGGCAAATACGCGAACAATTAACTCAACAGCAACACAAACGAATGCACAATGAGCAATGCGAGAGCGAGGGAGATGGAGATAGATAGAAATGTGAGTATGCAAGTCAATAACCTTGTGTTCAAGTAAAATAAAAACAAAACGAATGAAATACAAAGTACCGCAATATTTAGTATTTCGTATTGGAAATTTTGTTATTGTTGTTGCATTTTGGGGGCAAATGTATGTCGGTTTGTAACATAATTTACAACAACTACACGTAGAGAACTATAATAAATAATTTTGAGATATTGTCGTAAATTATGGGACAGACATCATTTAGACGACGACGGCGACCCCGAAACTTGAGTAATGCGCCTGTATTGGTTATTCGCGTAATTTTTTGCATTTTGCAAAAAAAAAAAATGAATGCAAAAGTGACTGACTTTGGGACGGACTAAATAAATGCTGTTGACTGACTCGGGCTAGCTCCGACTGTTTGGTTGGTTGATTGCTTTGCCTGGCTGCTTGATTTTGTTGTCGTTGCCGCTGCGTCGGACGCCTTTCTTTGTATTAGTAGTGCCGTCGTAGAAGCGGAGGAATTTCAAGCAATTTTTCAAAAAAAAAAAAATCAACGGCAGCAGCAACAAAAAAAAAAAATGAATTTTTATTTTTGCAAAAAAAAGCACAGAGAGTTGCTGCAATCCGTCTACTAAATCTGGGCGCTTGGTTGTCATGTAACAGAACATGCAGTGCGAGTGCACCGATTTCGGGCTGCCTTGTGATAGATAGGCCATCCAGTATAACGTGCGAGCCTACTCTACCATGGTGTAAACGTTGTTTACAACACCAACCACTACTAGTTGTAGAGCAGAATGTTCGGATGGCTATATGGATGGATTGGATTCTCATGGAGATGGAATGAGGTTGTTTATCTATCTCGCCTTTTGGAGCAGCAAGTCAGTCATTTTGTCGGTTTGCACTGATTTACATCAAGTATCAAGCAGTCAGTAAATGGCGGTTAGTAGATGGACTGGTTCGTTGGTTGTAAGGGTCGCCACTTTCCCAGTCAGTCACTTGTTTGTTGTTGGTGTCCCATTTACAACGTTGTTGCGGAAGAAGAAGAATCAGAAATATTGTTTTTGTTGCAACTCTCATCGTCATGATTTACAACATTTGTATCACCTTCGTTCAATTCTGGTTGTTGGGGGAAGGAGGGGGATTCCCTTTTATAGGAAATGAATATGTATAGCTACATGCACAGCTGCAATTACATACACAAATATGTGTGTGCATATATTTCAGAAATAAATTCAAAAATACAGTCAAGCCTATGTAGAAACGTCGTCAGCAGAATAGATAATTCTTTTTAAGAAAAATTTCCACTTTGTAGGTGCTAAATAACAGAAATATTATTAAAACCCGAATTATATACCTCCAGAAAAATGTTTATGAAATTAATTATTTAAAAAATTATTATAAACATTAATGAAGGCTGACATAAAGGATGACAGATACCAATCAACGGCTCTGATTGGCTTTAACATGGCGGAGCCCAGACTTATCTTGGTCCCTCTTTCATCTCAATTGTGGACACTGACCTTCCCGCGGTGTCACCTGGGGTAACTATTTCCATCACCCGTTGAAATAGTGAGCTGATATGTGCCGCGAGTTCACCCATAAAAACTATAAAAAAAATGCGTTGAGGCGTCGTGTTAGTTGCTCACACTCGGAAAACCGCTCTTACTATGAAAAAGCAACGAAAAATAAAACCAAATCCACCTAATGTTGACGACCCCCGCAAACGTATAAAGGAACGCGATCTGCAAATCTGCACTTGGGATGTGCGCACGTTGTACAGAATAGGCGCAGTTTTCGCCTTGGCGGATATACTCAAGAAGTACAAAGCCGATATTATTGCCTTACAGTAAATGCGATGGAAATGGAGTGGCGTAAGTAAATCAAGTGATTACGCCCTGTATTATAGTTGCCATGAAACGAGACGTGAATTTGGCTGCGGATTTATGGTTAACAGGAGAATAAAAGACCTCGTCTGATGAGCGAATTGTTATAATCCGTATAAAAGCGAAGTTCTCGTACATCAGTCTTATTTGCGCCCATGCATACCGCCGAAGATAAAGATGATCAGACCAAAGACATATTTTACGAGCGCCTAGAAACAGCATATGATCGTTGCCCTGACCATGACATTAAAATTCGGCTGGGAGATTTTAATGCAAAAATCGGAAGGGAAAATATCTTCCGATTTTTGAAGAAACATCAGACAACGACATGAGGTCGATAGACTTTGCGGCAGCAAAAAATATGTTAAGTTAGCAGCACCAGATTCAAGCATCTCGATATTCACAAGGCCACCAGGATTTCTCCTGATCCTGAACAACGAGAAATCAAATTGATCATGTTGTGATAGACGGAATGCCTTCCGTCCAGTGTTTTAGACTTTCGATCGATCGAAAGGGCGAATATCGATTCGGATCATTACCTTGTGGTAGCCAAGGTTCGATCCCGTCTTAATGTACCAGTAAAGGTGCGATATAATGTAACACGGAAACTCGACGTCTGAAAGTTGCAAACACAACAGATAGCATAAGCCTACTCCGCTCAACTTACCAACATGATTGACGAAATCACCACTTTGTCCCGATAATAATATGAGGAGCACAATGGCAAAGAATTGTCCATTCCTTGGGTACCAATAAACCACCATCAAGAAATCCGTGGTACGATCAGGAGTGTCGTCATGCTACTGATATGAAAAACGCAGCGTATGGGGCAACCCTGCGGACAGTAGCAACACGTAATGTGATGGAGAATTATCGGGAGAAAAAGAGGGAGAGGAGAAGCGTATTTTCAGAAAAAAGAAGAAATAAAAAAAGCGTAAGCAAATCGAGATGTACAGGAGTCAGAATGAAGTCCGAAAATTCTACCAATGAGTAAAACACCAAACCGAAGGCTTTGGTTCAGGCACATCCTCCTGTAGAGATGATGTAGGAAACCTGGTGACAGATACAGACAGCGTGCTGAGGATCTACAAAGAGCATTTTGAATAACTTCCGGTATCAAATAGTAACACTAGCTGATTAGTACCATTTTGTTAAAGTAATGCATGCCCAATGATTGGAAACTCAGCATTCTGTGTCCCGTGCACAAAAAAAGGAGATAAGACGACATGTGCCAACTATGGTGGAATAACTCTTTCCCATTGCATATAAAGTGCTATCCAGCGTACTGTGTGAACGATTGAACCCAATGGTCAATTATATTATTGGACCATGCCAATGCGGCTTCAGGCCTGGTAAATCCACCAAAGGAGGCAAGAAGATATGTGCCAACTATAGAGGAATAAGTCTCCTTCCCATCGCATATAAAGTGTTATCCAGCGTGCCGGGTGAACTACTGAAACCAATGGTCAATGACATTATCGGACCGTATCAATGCGGCTTCAGACCTGGTAAATCAACCATTGAACAGATTTTCATTCTGCGCCAAATCCTGGGAAAGACCCACGAAAACCACATCGACACATTCCTCCTATTCATCGACTATAAAGCCGCATTCGACAGCCCTATCCGTTCAGAGGTATTTAAATCCATGTTTATGTAGGATAAGTTTAACTGACACAAGGTCAGCACTTAAAGTCGGAAAGGACCTATCGGTGCCCTCGTTATATGGAGGCTACCCTGAAACTTGCGTCAATAATTACAATTTTTTGTATGGGAACCCAAAATACCAAATTACAGCCAATTCGATTGAAAAAAACCTGTCCAAAATTGCCAAAATACCGTATATTGGGGGCTACCGTTATATGGAAGCTACCCTGAAGCTTGGGCCTATATTAATAATTTTTTGTACGCACATGTTCTATACACTGAGAACCCAAAATACTGGTAAATCCACCAGTACAACCAATTTAAATGATAAACGTGTCCAAAGTCGCCAAAATATTGGGGTCTCTATTTTAAATATAGCAATCAATATCGCCATTTCAACAGATGTATCTGCGACTTGATCTAGAGTTGGTAAAAGTATTACAATTTGCAAAGTTTGCATCGACACTGTGGAGGAGGTACCAGATGTGTCCCACATTCGGACATAATCTAAGTAAAAATATTTCGTTCTGCACTGCTTCGATAAAATTGAATATTCGGTTCGCTTCATATGAGATGTAAAATTTTGTTATATTTTGACCCTTTGTGGGGGAGGTCATGCAAAGAATGCAATAATTCCCATCATTCAACATTGTGCAGTCATGGTTAAAATATTAGGTTGTGCAGAGTTTAATTCAAATCTGATAGTCCGTGAACTTAACATTATCATTGGAGAGCATGACATAGGTAGTTTTGGAAATTCGTAAAAGTTCTACATTAGATACAATTTGATCTTCGGTAAACGGGTTAAACTGGAATACCGAAAGTTGCAACTAAGATTACTGACGGAGTGTATGAATATGGGTACGAAAAGTACAGAATGGTGCCAAATATGGTACAATTTGGATTTTGGCGAACAGATAGAACTGAAATAACTAGATTTGGATTTACAATCGTAAAGCAGTATTGATGTAGTTTTGAAAATGTGTACTTATGGTCATTTGGTCATTTGTACATTAGGTCAATTTATTTAAGAAATCCACGGCATTTAGGTTCTAGAAAAAAATAATATTTAAAAAATCCAAGATCCAAAGGTCTTACAAAAAATAGTGCTCTAAATATCTAAAAAAATTAAGGATGTTCAAGCTAACGGGCCTAGAAAAATATAGGGTTATAAGCCCTCCAAAAAATATCTAAAAATGCACTCCCTATAGGATGGTCCTAACAAATATTAATCGGCTTTACATTAGAACTTTTTGCAGAGGTAACCTCCTTTATGAGGCATATAAGCAATGGAATTGCCAATTTAAACTCCCTGAGTTTATTAAATCGAGTATAATATTAACGTACTATTAAATAAATAAAAAATACGATAAGTTCGAAACTGTTCTGTAAAGATGATTTTGGACTCCATAAAAATGGAATACAAAATGAGAACCCAAAATATAAAATTACAAACAATTCAGTTTAAAAGCGTGCCAAAATTGGGAAGATTATAAGTGGACCGATGGATTGATATTGATACTTTTTGTAGGAAGATTGTGCAATCAATTATAATCGAAAATTGCAAAAATTTGGCTCAAAAACATGCTTGAAATTCTAAAAATAAAGAAAATGAACTATACCTGCTTATGAACCGATACTTTTAATTTTTAGTCAAAAAAAAAAAATGGAAGCCAATTCAAAATAATAGATTTTGACAGCAAACTGGAGCGGCAACTGAATTCCAGCTGTTTTCCTTGGATGACTTTATTAATGGGCCTTGTAAAAATACATTATAACTGTAATGTCTCTGTCACTCGAGAGACAGAGACGAAACGAGTGGAAGTGAAATATGATGTTCAAAGTTGCCCCTTTGAGTGGTCTTATAATATTTTTTCTTAGTTAATAAATATCACAGAACTTACCTTTAAGTTTTGTCTGACAATAATGTTGGACTGCAAAAAAAAACATTTTTCTAATAAAAACGATCACTGATTACTTTCCCGCACTCTTACAAAATAATTTAAAAACTTTACAATGACAATGAAAACATCTTCACCCAACTACATTCGGTCGACAACTGAGAAAGCTAGCCGAAGTTGTTGACGTTTCTAAAAAACAAGGTTGCCAGGTTGGACAAAAATAGTGTACGGATTGGAAAAAATGTAAACCGAGATTTTATCAGCATTCCTTTAAAGGTATACTGAGTTCAAAAAAACAAAAATATTTTTAAAATTCACGTTTTACAAATTTATTTTAAAAAATTTTACGCCTTGTTTAAAAAATATTTTAAAAAAATTCACGAATTGTCTAAAAAATATTTTTGAAAAATTCACGCCTTGTTTAAAAAAACTACGCCTTGTGGGACACCTTCAAAAAATATTTTTAAAAATTCCCCACTTCGAAAAAAAAATATTTTTTATGTGTTTCCTATAACCATGTTCGACTGTATTATAAAGATATCCAATTCCATTTCCTTACATTTTTTATTTTTGTTTTTCAATTTCTATTTATGCAAGTTTTTTACAATGACACTGCAGCAGCAGCAGTAGTACTTCTATGAGAAGTCCCTTGGCATTAGCAAAAAACCAACAACAACAAAGGTACAAATAGGTACATAGTGACTGAATTCTTTCTTTTCTATGCGTTGCTTTGCATGCACCTGGGGTAGCAACACAACCATCCACCAACAACCAACCAAACACCATACACAGAGTTGAGGTACTTGTTTTGTGTTCGACATACCCCACCACGAACAATCACATCGGAGCAAGTGGTATTTTTTTCTCATTTGACGTAAGTAACATTGTGTACTGAGTGCTAACAGGCTAACAGCAATTCTAGAGAGTCGATTTTACATTAAGTACTCTGAGTATTTGGTTTTTTCTTCGCTTTGTTTAATTACGCTTCAATTGCACTGGTGGTATTTTCAACAGAGTATTTGTTGTTGTGTGTATCACATTGTTGTTGTTTTTGTTTAACGCCGCTGTTAGTACCTCCCCTTTTAGGCTGAAGTGTATTTGTGGTGTTGTGTTTACAGAACAGACATACACACATACTCAACGGACAAACGAACGAACGTACGCCATGGATTTGTTGCTCCAAGCTTTCCCCATTTAATTCTCACCTCTCCTCTCTCTCCCCAGCGGCCAGCAACAACACAAGCAACACTCATATTGCCTTTGTTGCTCATTTACTTGTTATGCATTCCTTGTATGAACACAGTTAACGTTGACGATGATGTCGTCGTACTCGTTGTCGTTCGTTGCTGTTGTGTTGCGGTGATTCGTTCGTCCGTTCGTTGTTGATTTCTTGTTGGATACTGTTTTGTTGCTGTCTCCCCACCTCTCCTCTCATTTAGTCGTTGTACTACTCTTTGCAAAAAGGTCGTTGCTCGGTACTGAGCTGCGTACATTCACCTCAATTATTTTGTTGTGTTTATTTTGATTTGTGGGGATATACCGGCCAGCCCAGTCAGTTTGCAAACGATGTTGTGTGGTATGTTTGTGTGTGTGAATCTGTTGTGTTGTTGCTGAGAGAGGGAGATGATATACAAGATGTGGGTCTCTGTTGTATTACTGAATCAATGCAGTTTTAGTAATGCAACGACCTTGCACAAATTTGGTGTTTATGTTTGGAGGAATAAAATCTGTTGAAAATTAATAAATATTCGGAAAAATAAAAAATAAAATAAAAATTCTTGGCAAAAATTATAAAAAAAAAAATAAAAAATAAGAAATCCTTCAAAAAATATTAAAAGAAAAATTAATGGAAAAAAATATCATTAAAAAAAAATTAGGGAAAATGCTTAAAAAAAACTTCATTTTTTTTTAGGAAAAAATGCCTAAACATTAATTTAACAATTTTTAGAAAAAATACTTAAACATAAAAAATCAATAAACAATTTATGAAAAACATACTTAAAAATGTTAAGAAAAAAATTCTTAAAAATATATTAATTAAACAAATCCTTAAAGAAATTATTAATAGGAAAAAAATTTTAAGAAAAAAGTTCTTAAAAAAAATATTAATTAAGGATGAAATCGTTAAATAAATTAATATTAAATTTTTTGGGTTTAAAATTTGTAGAAAAAATCCTTAAAAAATATTATTTAAAAAAATGGAAAAATCTTCAGTAAAAAATTTTTAGAAACAAATTAAAAAAATAAAGAAAATCTTTTTAAAAAAATGTTAATACTTACTTAGCTGGCTTGTGATAAAACTGTCGTTCCATAAGCCGAGCTTAGAAAAGATTTCCAGGCGCGTCGGTCTTTTGCGCATGGTTCATTCGGCGGCGATATTCACCTTCAACGCAGATCAGCCCATAGATTTTTCGGAGAATTTTTCTATCAAACACTCCAAGGTCTGCCTCATCTGCTTGCGCAAGTACCCATGCTTCAGATCCATATAACAGCATGTAGGGTGTGAGTTTGGCCCGACGGGAGGTGGCCTTACTTTTGAGTTTTTTTTTTGCTCAGACCATAGTAGCATCGGTTGGCCATTACTATCCTTCTCAGAATTTCAAAACAGATGCCATTCGTTTTGTTTATGGCGGTGCCAAGGTATATAAAATCTTTGACTACCTCGAAGCTATAGTTCTCAAGTTCCACAGTTGGTCCGAGTCTACTGGACGTCTTGCGCGTTGATACCATCAGTTTGGTCTTCTCGCTGTTTACTGCCAGACCCACTTTGGGAGACACCTTCTCAATTTGTTCAAAGGTGGCTGTTACCGCTCTCAGTGTTCGGCCCATTATGTCGATGTCATCGGCGTAGGCGAGTAACATGTGTTGTTTGGTGTACAGAGTGTAATTTCTGTTCACTTTTGCCTCTCGTATGACCTTTTCCAGCAGGATGTTAAAAAGGTCACACGGCAAAGTGTCACCTTGTCTGAATCCTCGTTCGACATTAAAAGGGCTCCGAGAGGTCCTTTCCGACTTTTACTGCTAATCTTGTGTCAGTTAAAGTTATCCTGCGTAGCCGTATTAATTTTGCAGGAATGCTAAACGCAGACATAGCATATTGTTTTGTCTCCCTTTTTGTGCACGGGACACAGGATGCTGAGGTTGCAATCATTGGGCATGCATTCTTCTAGCCAAATTTTCTAATCAGCTGGTGCATGCTCCTTACCAGCATCTGACCACCAGTCTTGAATAATTCGGCTTGTAACACATCGGCACCTGCTGCTTTATTATTCTTCAGCCGATTGATTGCTATTCTGACTTCCTCTTGGCTAGGTGGTATACACTCTATACCGTCATCTATTATTGGTTCTGGGGTATCCTTTTCACCGCTACTATTTGATACCAGAAGTTTTTAAAAATGCTCCTTCCATATCCTCAGCACACTGTCTGTATCTGTCACCAGGTTTTCTTCTTCATCTCTACAGGAGAATGTGCCTGCACCAAAGCCTTCGGTTTGGTTTTTTACCCGTTGGTAGAATTTTCGGACTTCATTCTGACTCCTGTATATCTCGATTTGCAGCTTTTCGACGTCGAGTTTCGTGTTGTGTTAGATCGCAAACTGCCCTTCCGATTTTTGCATTAAAATCTCCTAGCAATTAGACCAGGCGTGGATTTTTTTAAATTAATAATTTTCCTGTTAGACCAAGGCATGGATTTTTTAAATTAAAAATTTTCCAATTAGACCACGACTTGGATTTTATTAAATTAATAATATTCCAATTAGACAAAGGCGTGGATTTCTTTAAATTAATAATTATCTAATGATTTTCCAATTAGACCAAGACTTGGATTTTATTAAATTAATAATATTCCAATTAGACAAAGGCGTGGATTTCTTTAAATTAATAATTATCTAATGATTTTCCAATTAGACCAAGGCGTGTATTTATTAAATGAACGATTTTCCAATTAGACCAAGGCGTGTATTTATTAAATGAACGATTTTCCAATTAGACCAAGGCGTGGATTTTTTAAATTAATAATTTTCCAATTAGACCAAGGCGTGGATTTTTTAAATTAATAATTTTCCAATTAGACCAATGCGTGGATTTTTTAAGTAATGATTTTCCAATTAGACCAAGGCGTGAATTTTTTAAATTAATAATTTCCCATTTAGATCAAGGCGTGGATTTTTTAAATTAATAATTTCCCATTTAGATCAAGGCGTGGATTTTTTAAAAGACCAATTAGACCAAGGCTTGGATTTTTTAAATTAATAATTTTCCAATTAGACCAAGGCGTGGATTTTTTAAATTAATAATTTCCCATTTAGATCAAGGCGTGGATTTTTTAAATTAATAATTTCCCATTTAGATCAAGGCGTGGATTTTTTAAAAGACCAATTAGACCAAGGCAGATTTTTTTAGTAATAATTTTCCAATTAGACAAAGGCGTGGATTTTTTAGTAATAATTTTCCAATTAGACAAAGGCATGGATTTTTAAGTAATAATTTTCCAATTAGATCAAGGCTGATTTTTTTAGTAATAATTTTCCAATTAGACCAAGACTGATTTTTTAGTAATGATTTTCCAATTAGACCAAGGCTGATTTTTTAGTAATGATTTTCCAATTATACCAAGGCTGATTTTTTTAGTAATGATTTTCCAATTAGACCAAGACTGATTTTTTTAAATAATCACTTGATTTATAATTATTTTTTATTATTAGAATTTATTTATTTATTCGCCATGTAAATATTGTGTCTTATAACTTATTTTCGATTTATATTTCAGATTCTATTCATGATATGTATGAGTTCGAGAGTTATAGTTTTTGGTTTTTTTTCTAGACTCTGATTGAGTGATTTTTTATTAATTATTATTTTTTATTATTTACCTAAATTATCACAGTTTTTGATATGTATGTTTTTTTGTTGTTGTTGTTGTTGATATACAACAGGGATTTTCCTTAAATTCTAAAATATTTTTTTGCAATTTTTTGCTGATATGTTTCGATTGCAGTTTTTGTTTTTTTTTCATAATAAATATTTTTGTCATTTTAACTTAACCTCAAAAAATCGTTTCGCCTTAACCTAAAACTCATTTGCCTTGTTGGGCGCCGCCATAACACAGGCATCCTTAAAATTGGTGGCATTCAATGATCCAAAATAATCTTCATGCAGGAAACGAATAATATTCTCAATCGGACATAGATCCGCCTTATTACCACGACTATCTCTTGTAACCCTTAAACTTTTACCACCCTCACAGAAATCAATTTGTTGTGTCACATCATGACCATTATAGACAACACGAAAATAATATTCGGTATGGGCTTCACTTTTATATACCTCAAAGGCCAGCCGGGCAGCATAGGCAATAAATGTACTCTCCGTTTGGATACCCAGGGCCGCTGTTAGATATTGCAGTGTCCAATCGTGTCCCGAATAGAGTACAAATTTTGTACGATCTCCGGATATCATACGCAGCATGTAGCTAACAATATGGCGGATCATGCCATAGGCTCGAAGTAAACCAATTCTTTTGTAGTAGGCATGGTGGACCTCCCTTGTCGACTGCCATTGGGAAAAGGACATCATTGTGGAGACATGGTCGGATTCTATGCAACCCTCACCAGGGCTATTGGTGGCTGGCATATCATCATTAATAAAATTGGAAGCCATATCAGCATCATTACCACCTCCTCCAGTATCAGCACCACCATTCCCTCCTCCACCACCTGCACCCCCACCCATCATACCATCATCCTGATCAATATTGATAACATCATTCATGTCCATATCATTCACCTTCGTACTAATGGCTGTGGTACGATCGGTGCCATTACCTCCACCTCTCCGGCAGGGCCATGGTGCATCATGGCACATTACCATCAACATGGCATCCACCACCTCATTTGGATCATTGATACCATTCGGGGTGTGCTGCAGCAGCTGATTACCCACCCAATGCATAACATGTGTAACCATGGGTTGTTTGGTCAGGGCCTTTTTCTGGGTCTTCAGTAGCTCCTTGCGCAGGGCATCAGCCTTCTGGCACACACATTCGGTAAAACAAAAGGCAATGCTATGCGATTCTCGGACATTTAGGGCCAGCCATTTGTCAGTCGGCAGGAAGGTATACAGCAAGGCCAAGGCCGATTGAAAGGTACGCCTTACCCGAGTGGTATAGACCACCACTTCATCGGAATTTAGCAGTGTGGAATAGGGTGTCGAATTGGCCACATTCTTGCCATAACCATTGCTGGCCGATTGGCGTATCCATAAACCCAAGGGGTGGGCGTAGATTTGATGCAGAATATCGCCAACGTGTAGAAGTTGGGCTATGCCTCTGAAATTAAAGAAAAAAATTGTATTAAAAATTAAATATTCCAATTTAAAAATAAAAACAATTATTTGTACAAGATTTTCTTGAATTAATAATTTTCCAATTAGACCAAGGCGTGGATTTATTAAATGAACGATTTTCTAATTAGACCAAGGCGTGGATTTATTTCTAATTAGACCAAGGCGTGGATTTATTAAATGAACGATTTTCTAATTAGACCAAGGCGTGGATTTATTAAATGACAATTTCTAATTAGACCAAGGCGTGGATTTATTAAATGAACGATTTTCTAATTAGACCAAGGCGTGGATTTATTAAATGAACGATTTTCTAATTAGACCAAGGCGTGGATTTATTAAATGAACGATTTTCTAATTAGACCAAGGCGTGGATTTATTAAATGAACGATTTTCTAATTAGACCAAGGCGTGGATTTATTAAATGAACGATTTTCTAATTAGACCAAGGCGTGGATTTATTAAATGAACGATTTTCTAATTAGACCAAGGCGTGGATTTATTAAATGAACGATTTTCTAATTAGACCAAGGCGTGGATTTATTAAATGAACGATTTTCTAATTAGACCAAGGCGTGGATTTATTAAATGAACGATTTTCTAATTAGACCAAGGCGTGGATTTATTAAATTATTTGATTTATAAAACTATTTTTCCAATTAGAAATTATTTGATTTTTAAAATTATTTTTTCCAATTAGAAATGAAAGGACCAACTAGATATTATTTGATTTTTTTAAATATTTTTTCCAATTAGAAATGAAAGGACCAACTAGATATTATTTGATTTTTTTAAATATTGTTTTCAATTAGAAATTATTCGATTTTTAAAACTATTTTTTCCAATTAGAAATTAAAGAAATTAGGCTAAGGCGAGGCTTTATTAAAATAATCTTATTTGATTTATAAAACTATTTTTCCAATTAGAAATTATTTGATTTTTAAAACTATTTTTTTCAATTAGAAATGAAAGGGCCAACTAGATATTATTTGATTTTTTTAAATATTGTTTCCAATTAGAAATTATTCGATTTTTAAAACTATTTTTTCCAATTAGAAATGAAAGGACTAAGACGTGGATTTTTCCTATTAGATAGTATTTGATTTTTTTAATAAATAGTTTTCCAGTTAGATATTATTGGATTTTTTTAAAATATTTTTTCCCAATTAGATATTGTTGCATTTTTTAAAATATTTTTTCCAATTAGATTGGATTATTTAAAATATGTTTTTCCAATTAGAAATTAAAGGAATTAGGCGAGGCTTTATTAAAATAATCTTTCCAATTAGACATTTAAGGTATACGACTAAGGCTTACCTTTGTTTAAATATTTTTTCCAATTAGAAGTTAATGGAATTAGACTAACGAGAATATTTTCTAAGGAGTATTTTTGGAGGACATCGACTAGATTTTTAAAGGAATATTTGCCAAGGACAACGACTAGAATTTGTAATGATATTTTAAGGACTATTATCCACCGATTTTTAAGGAATATTTTGTAAGGACAATAAGTGCATTTTTAAAGAGATTTAAAAATCCAAGATTTCTAGATTTTATTAAAGAGTATTTTCGAAGAAGAACGGCTAGGTTTTTAAATAGATAACGATATATATTTTTTAAGGATTTTTAAGAATATTTTTCTAAGGACAAGGATTGGATTTTGAAGGGAATATTTTTTAAGGACTAGGTGTTGATTTTATAAGGAATATTTTTCAAGGACAAGGACTAGACTTTTTAAGGATTTTAAAGGAATATTTTTCAATGACAATGACTAGGTTTTAAGGGAATATTTTCTAAGGACAACGACTAGATTTTTTAATGATGTTTTAAGGAATATTTTTTAAGGACATGTCATAGATTTTTAAAAGGAATATTTTCTAAGGACAAAAACTCGATTTTTAAGCAATATTTTTTAAGGTCAACGTTAAGACGGTTAGGATTCTTCAAGAATATTTTCTAAGGACAAGGCGTAGGCTTTTTTAAAGGAATATATTCTATGGACAAGGTGTGGAGTTTTTTAAGGAATATTTTCTGAGAACAAGGACTAGATTTGCAAGGCATATTTTCTAAGGATAACGACTAGACTTTAAAGGAATATTTTTCTAGGGCTAATGTTTGGAATATTTTCCAAGGACTAGGCCCTGATTTTGTAAGAATCTGCCTTGTACTTACTTATATGTCAACTGGCCCAATAGACATTCTCTCTCTGCCAGTGGCAGCAGCGGAAATCCATGAAACGGCCCAACCTTATTCCAATACATATGATTCGATCCCGATATTGATGTCGTATTATATAAAAAACTTCGATATCTGCAAAGAAAAGGAAACCAATTTAATTATTTTATTCGTTTCCTGAAATCTCCACCCCTCCCTCCTTACTCACTTATTAACCAAATTATCCCCAGTTATGCCACAATCCAAATGCGGTACACTACGTAAATGTGACATTGGACCACGATCGCCATGACGGATTATCATAAGGACACCCTGTAACTTCCACCCATCTAAAATGCCACCATCATCGAGGCGTTGAATTTGCGACAGCGAGGTGCAACGTGTCTTATATTTTGCAAAATTATTCGGGTCCAATGCCGGAGTTGAGGTCAGCCCACCAGAGCCATATAAATGTGAATTGCCATTGAGGATGTAGCTCAGGGTATTTGTGTTGCGACCAATGTATTTATACATGCCTAGAAGAAGAAAATGAAATATTTTACTTTGGGGTTTGTAATTATAATTAGAGCATGTCCTGCTCGAACTTACCAGCTATTAATAGAAATATCCATATACTCAGAATCAAATAGCAATACAGCGTCCGATGTTGTGTGGAAAATCGTATTAGCTCCTTCAAAAACATCCTCTGTGTATCACCTGGCTATGGATTGTGGCGGGGAAAAATTTGGTTTAGATTCTTTTTTTGTTTTTTCTCCTAAATTTGGAGTTGTTAAAAATTGTTTCGAGTTTTTGTTTTAATTTTTTTTTTTCGACAAGTGTGTGTGTATTACAGTAAACAGAAAATTTTATGTTCTGAAATGTCAGTGGTTGTCAAACGAAATTATAACACATATTTGACAGTAGTCTGTAGTGGGGGAGAGAATGTGGGTTCCCAACATGCGCAGTTGAGGTAAACAAAAACAGCTGTTATGAACCGTTAGAAAAAAAACTTACCTTTATTTACAAACAGCTGTTGATACAAACACCTGTTGCATTCGATAAGGGAGAGAGAGTGAGTAGGATTGAGAGTGAAAAGAGAAAAAGATAGGAAAGTAAAAAATGCAACACTGTTGCTAGACAAGTAGGGATGTAAACGCGGATTTTTTAAAGGAATATTTTCTAAGGACTACAACAAGGCGTGGATTTTTAAAAGGAATATTTTCTAAGGACTACAACAAGGCGTGGATTTTTTAAAGGAATATTTTCTAAGGACTACAACAAGGCGTGGATTTTTTAAAGGAATATTTTCTAAGGACTACAACAAGGCGTGGATTTTTTAAAGGAATATTTTCTAAGGACTACAACAAGGCGTGGATTTTTTAAAGGAATATTTTCTAAGGACTACAACAAGGCGTGGATTTTTTAAAGGAATATTTTCTAAGGACTACAACAAGGCGTGGATTTTTTAAAGGAATATTTTCTAAGGACTTCAGAAACATAGGCGTGGATTTTTTAAAGGAATACTTTTTTCAATGCCTAGGAACTTCAGAAACATAGGCGTGGATTTTTTAAAGGAATATTTTCTAAGGACTACAACAAGGCGTGGATTTTTTAAAGGAATATTTTCTAAGGACTACAACAAGGCGTGGATTTTTTAAAGGAATATTTTCTAAGGACTACAACAAGGCGTGGATTTTTTAAAGGAATATTTTCTAAGGACTACAACAAGGCGTGGATTTTTTAAAGGAATATTTTCTAAGGACTACAACAAGGCGTGGATTTTTTAAAGGAATATTTTCTAAGGACTACAACAAGGCGTGGATTTTTTAAAGGAATATTTTCTAAGGACTACAACAAGGCGTGGATTTTTTAAAGGAATATTTTCTAAGGACTACAACAAGGCGTGGATTTTTTAAAGGAATATTTTCTAAGGACTACAACAAGGCGTGGATTTTTTAAAGGAATATTTTCTAAGGACTACAACAAGGCGTGGATTTTTTAAAGGAATATTTTCTAAGGACTACAACAAGGCGTGGATTTTTTAAAGGAATATTTTCTAAGGACTACAACAAGGCGTGGATTTTTTAAAGGAATATTTTCTAAGGACTACAACAAGGCGTGGATTTTTTAAAGGAATATTTTCTAAGGACTACAACAAGGCGTGGATTTTTTAAAGGAATATTTTCTAAGGACTACAACAAGGCGTGGATTTTTTAAAGGAATATTTTCTAAGGACTACAACAAGGCGTGAATTTTTTAAAGGAATATTTTCTAAGGACTACAACAAGGCGTGGATTTTTTAAAGGAATATTTTCTAAGGACTACAACAAGGCGTGGATTTTTTAAAGGAATATTTTCTAAGGACTACAACAAGGCGTGGATTTTTTAAAGGAATATTTTCTAAGGACTACAACAAGGCGTGGATTTTTTAAAGGAATATTTTCTAAGGACTACAACAAGGCGTGGATTTTTTAAAGGAATATTTTCTAAGGACTACAACAAGGAGTTTATTGTCAATTTTTATAGGAAATAAAAAATAAAATAACAATTGTGTTTTCATTTCCATTCCTTACCCGATAATGAGTTACAAATCTGAAGAATCCGAAGATGAACTTTCCATACCCGAAGAGGGTGAAGAGAAAATAAATATTGGAGTAGGTAATCTTACAAAAGAGGAACAAAAACAAATAATTCTGAAACAATCTCCTCCTAGCTCTATATTGGAGGACGCAATAAAAAAGGAGAACGTGATGGTCGTGGATGGGCCATACTACCCAATGGCGATCAATATGATGGCCAGTATCGCCGGGGTAAACGTCATGGTATTGGTTTATATGTATTCCTAGATGGTTCCAGATATTATGGCCAATATCGTTGTGGTAAGTAAATTTTATTTCATTTTTTTTTTTTTTTTTGATAAATTTCAAAACTTTTTCTTTATTTTAGGTCGCCGTTCTGGTCGCGGCATTTTCATCTATCCCGATGGCAGTTATTACGAAGGTTGTTGGCGCAGGAATTTAAAACATGGTAAAGGACGTTATTGTTATACGAATGGAGATATTTATTGTGGTAGTTGGTATCGTGGTTTACGACATGGTATCGGGATCTATACCATGTCCCAGAATTCTGTGGGTTCTGCATGTGGTAATCTACGTTTTAAGGGTACCTGGCGTCAGGGAGTACGCGTTGGACCATTTCAGCTGACCTATGGCAATGATGAAAAATGTGTTACCTTACATGGTACATGGGATAATAAATATCCTCAGGGACCGGCGGTATTTAGTTTTGATAATCGTTATTTGTTAATGGGTTATTTCCAAACACCGGGCACCAAAAATGTGGCCTTAAAGTATGGCGTGGAGGAGGATGATGCGGAAGAACAGCCACTCGAGGGAGAGAAAGATAAACAAGATTCCTGGTCCCATGAACCTTCGGTGTGGTATGCCCAAGAGATGTGTAATTATGATTATGCTCTTTTGCCCCAAGAACCAGTACCATTGCCTCTATCGGATTCCGATCTCTCTATATGTTCGATAATAAGTGTTGTACCAGAAATAACCGTGGAAAAGGAACCAATATGCCACGGTGAAGGCGAAGAAGAAGATCAACCACCATTAGAATGTGTCTCATGTGAATGTAATTGTTCCGACACCAGTGAAGTGGAATGTTCATCGAGTCTGACATGTTTACATCGCACTGGAGATCCTTGTGCTATTGAAATTATAAATGAAAAATGTAATTAGATATTTTTTTTCAGAAAAAAATTTGAATTATTTTTAATTTTATAAACGATTATTCGGATCAGAATCCATGCCTTGTTTGATTCAATCTGACTCTGGTCTTGTCTCCAAGTTAAAAAATGCTCATACTTCCACAGGCTGCGGCCACAGATCTCCTGGAGTAAGTTGAGTAGGTTTGGCACGGCAATTAAATAAGTACTGTGAGCTGTAAGAATCTGTACCACATGCTGAGCAGATATTCTGCATGTGGTCATTAATCCAATACGAATCGAAACGACAACACTATCCAGAAGGTAATTGGGCTAAAACTACTCTGATTTGTTTGGGCAGCGGAGGTTCTTAAGCTGCGATGGGTGGGGCTACGAGCTACGAGGACTATGTATTCATTCAGCGCTACGGCAACTGCATCAGTATGAATGCTATTTATCAGTAGGTAACCTATACTAGTAGGTTAGTCTGACCAGCTATGTGGCTGGTCAGAGAACGACCTATCGCTTTGGAAGAGGTCAACCAAATTTCATTAAGTGCTGCCGGCAAGCGACTTAAGGACCTTGTTCCTACTTTTCAACTTATCGAAGATAGCTGTGGTTTGCGCGCACGATTTGAACATGCTGTCGAATGTGACCTCGAGAATTTTGGATTAATTGGTGGTCGTCGGAACTGTAGGCCCTTGTCCAGCACATTCAATGGCATTCTCTTCTCCGCAATCCATGTGGTGAACAATATGACCGAATATTTCGTGACGGATGTTTTCATATTTCTCGAGTGGAATAAGGTTGCTAAGTCGGTGAGATAGGCGTTCAACCTTTCTCAATCGTACAATCACCTACATACGTAACGATATCAATGCCGTTGAACAGTTCCGGAGATAATACTCCACCATGAGGAACTCTCTGCTTGACTTTACGGGGTTTGGACTTCTTATTCCGTACGATCTGCTGGGTTATTTCGACGGACTCATCACGCTCATTTGTTGAAACAACTGTCAGGTATAAATCTAGCGGCTGCAGCTGCAATGATGTCCCGGAATTTCTTTTCTGCTACCCGTACATAAGAAGGAATGGAAAATTATTTGAAGCGCTGGTTATGAACTCTCTGAATCCATGCTAGTTGGCTTTTCTATGGTTAAAGAATGTGCGGCGTTCTGAGATAATGAAATCGAGCAGTGTGCTAATAAAGACGATTATGGGGAGGTGGTCTGCGCCAAGAGAAATAACGCCTGTTGACGTCATTTGTAAGACCGGTTGAAACAACGGTTATGTCTGGCGAACTGTGACACTTTTCCCTTATTCTGGTGAATGTATGTATCCTCATTTACCGCGCCGAACGTGAAACTATCAATTCAGTAAATATTTTTTCTGGTCGAAGGCCATCAAATACGCGAAGTCGTCGTGATCGAAATTTTCTATGTATTTTGTCGAAGATTGTAAAAGGTATGATCTATCTGGCTCCATAATTTGGTGAGCTGTGAAAGTATTTCCCATGCGCTCATGGGAAATACTGTGACACTTGGCAAATTTTTGAAATCACTCGAAGAATCGATAATAGGTGGTCGCCCAAAAATTTGAGTGATCAACAATGAATTCTAATCAATAACTCGGTGGGGGAAATTTCAACCTTTGGATAATTTATTCATGTAGGAACTTCTATTAATGTTTCGCGTAGAAATGCTGTCAACGAAGCTTTGGCGTTCTCCTCTAATAGGTTTTCAGACGATGTGCGCGTTCATTATTTTCAAATGGTTCCCTCAATAATTTATGGATCACGACCAATCCTCGCTGGGATGGAAGAATGAATGGCACCATTTATAACGGAAGGTTTTATATATACTTGATAATGGTTGGATGTCCATGATTATAGAATTGGTTGCTAGATATCAGCTTTGCAGTTCTCGGCACATTTAATTGTAGCTATCGGCTAATTATGGAATGGGCTGTTGGATACCAGCTTCGCTCTTTTAAGGATCACGATTATTCCTCTCTGGGATGGGAGAATGTTTTCAAAAATGAATCCTTGCTGTTTTTATCTTCAGCGGGTCTCTGATTGGGCGCCATTTTTAACGAATTGTTTTGTATCTAATTGTTAATGATTGGATCTCCATGATCGAGCTCCCACTACAATTCATGGATTACGACCAATCTTTACGGATAAGGGAGAATGTGGTCCAATGTGTGAATTCTCACAGTTTACAATCAGAGACCCGACGAAAGATTTTATGTATAATTTACAATGGTTGGATCTCCGTGATAATGGAATTATTTGCTGGATATCTGCTTCGCAGTGTTTTTAATGGTAGCTATCGGCTGGGTAGGTTAAAATCAGCGAACAATTCGAGTACCTTCGAGCCGACAGCAGCTAACCAAATACATCCGAGCTGATAGCCGATAACCGATTACCTAATCAGCTGTCGTCTCGGAGATATTCGGTTTACTGGAGATCGGCTCGAGGACTAGCTCCTTTCGGATGGAAGGTATTCAAATGTTTGATGTCGATTCATGGTATCGCTCAAAAGAGCAATGCCGAAACGGTGCTCATTGTATGAGTAAAACAAAAACGCGACTATCCCCCATATGCCTAGTGGGGATCGTCCTAAGACAGCGAACGAAATCGGCCATCAATTTTTTCTCTCCAGTAATAAAGCTCCGAATGAACCGTTGACTACCACAAGCTCAGGTCTGCAATGTGCTCCATCAAGCACTATGGCCGATGATGTTCAACTACGGCCGCCAAATGTTTCCAGCCACATTCATGATGTAGGGGTTAATATCCGAGACAACAAATCAGATATTTTCGTTCACTCCAAGGGTAGACAGTATATGTGGAACGCCAGAACGCCGATACGTCCAACACCGTCGGCATACATTCATTGTTAGCGTTCGTAAATGAATTTCGTAAATCTTTGTAAAATGCCGCAATAAAAACAAAAACACCAACATATATATTTAATAACTTTTTGTTGTTGTAATATACTTTACTATTTTATTTTATATTTTATTTGTTTTTTTTATTATTAATTTTTTTTTGGATTTTTTTTTTTTTTTTTTGATGTCATTTTTCTCTTTGATGCTGTTGTTTTTGTTGTTACTAAAATACATAATAATTGTATTAGTATTAATAATAGGTAATAGTAATAATAATAGTTAATTATTAGTTACTTTTTCATATAGTATGTCTATTCAATTAGAGTTTTTTAATTTATAAATCTATATATATAGCAAGGGAAGGGGACTATATGGAAATACTTAAATAATAAAAATCGTAACTAGTTTATGAAAAATTTGTATATATGAGAAAGTGTATTTTGTGTGTGTGTGTGATTTTTTAATTCATATTTGTTTATATTACTAAACTTACAAACTAAACTAGCATTTCGAAAATAAAAACAAAACTTAAACAATCTATATTTATGTAATAATAAAAATGGTATATGATAGTGTGTATTGTATTTTTGGTATTTACAATTAAATTATCTGAACATTAGGCCTTTTAGGATGAAGATTTAGTTGTATTTTCCAATATAATTCCATATTAACACCATAGCAAATCATGACTTTAACATATATATTTCTTTCTTATGTGCAAAAAATAGAATCTAACAAATTTATTAAATTTTATTTGATTTTAGTCTACTCAATATTGGTTAAAATCTAAAAAAACAAAAATAGAGCATATCTATAAATAAAATCCGAAATTATTAGGTTGGGGAAAATAAATCCATTATTTTTTGTGTAAATGGTTTAAAACAGCTATGGCCGGAATGCTAACATACCGTCAAATTCGATTTTATCGACATTTTCGACGGTCGGTCCACCTGTGCGAGGTGCATCTTTAACATCAAAAATTCCTGAACGGAATCTACGAATACCAACCTACCATCCAAGGGCTAAAAGTAGAAATCACTGACACTCTCAGTAGTTAAACCTCCCAATCCAATAAAACAGATTAAAAAGAAAAGAGGAATATGTGATTGTGAAAGCAGCAACCACCTCTAAAAGGTTGTCAGATCTTATAGCAGTGGCTGGAATTCCAAAGTTGACTGGTTGTTCTTTTACATTGAAATGGATCAAAATATTCCACGTTTCTTGATTTCATGCATAATCAAACAAAAATATATATAGGACCTATAATTACATCAAAGTGTCAGTCGGTGTTTCCTGATAGATGTATACCCACAGTTTATGGTTTGCGGAGGTCAACGCAATTTCTACAAAGAGGCTTAATTATAATATAATAGCAGAAGGAGTGGATCGATGGGTCCCATCTTCGGACATGATCTGGATTTAGTAAAAATACTACGATTTGCAATTTTTGGATCAAATCCGACATTCAATTCGTTTGGTAATGAATTATTAAATTTTCAAAATATTGACACTTTGTGGGATAGGTACCAGAAGGCAAAGGTAAAACAATTTTGATGTGCAAAGTTTAGATCAAAACTGATCTTTCATTCGTTTCATATTGAATTGACAAAATTTTAAATTGTTTATACTTTGTGGGGTAGGCACAAGAAGGAGTGGACCGACGGGTCCCATCTTCGGAACAGATTTTGGTTTGTTAAAAATAATACGATGTGTAATGTTTGACTCAAATCGGGCATGCCATTCCCTTAATATTGGATTTATAATACATTGACAATTATGACTCTTCTTGTGGGATATTCCCCATCTACGAAATTGTTATCCTGTGCACCAGGATCCGAGAAACGTTTATCAACTTAGCCCATTGTGTAAAAGGAATTGGGCTGCTACAACAGCAGACAGACGGTCATTTCTAAATCGACTCCTAATTGTCGGAAACGAATTCGGTTCAAATAAGCATGGGATCTAAAACCAATATTTTGATCAAAGTGTACGAGTATATACCCTCATCCAAAGGGTTGAGGGAAAAAATGTTCACACATATTAACCCGAGCTGTGTTAGCGTGACCATATGGTCACACTCATAATACGATCAATAAATCATCTAAAAAACCTGTACCCGAGCAGTGCTAGTGTGAACATACGACCACAGGCCAAAAATTGATGCTGTCGATTATCCTGAAAAGAACTAAGGATACACATCAAATTTTTGAATTCAGTGGCCAACAATCTAGAGATGCTGAAAGTTTCTTCCCACAATTCCAAAAAAATAATTACAGCACTATTCGGGTTAAAATACGGCTAATTTCTGATCATGCATTAATTACATTGACTATTTTAAATCCGCTTACGGCTCTACACGTGTAATCTCCAGCCATACAATTGTTGTAATCGGGTTCCGCAAACAATCTCTTGGGATTATGGAAACAACATTCATAGGCACACATTTAATTTTTTTTATATTTTCTGACAGTAACCACAACGAAATACATGTAGGCCTTTCCTAAGCCCAATATTGCAGTTTCGTTGAAGCATCTTCCAGAACTCATTCGAGCTTTTGCCATTAGCAAACAAGGTCTTTCATACTAAGAATTTTCTGATACGACAGCTAATCAAATATCGTCTGTCAATGACAATATTAATACTGAGGCGAGTGGCCGAAGAGTGTATATAAGGAAATATTTTCGATCGGAAAAACTGTTCTTTAACAAATCTAGGCCTTGGATAGCTTTCGAAAAAAATTATTTAAAAAATCTATGCCTTTGATAGGTTTCGGAAAAAATTTATTTAAAAAAATCTATGCCTTGGATAGCTTTCGGGAAAATTTATTTAAAAAGTCTATGCCTTGGATAGCTTTCGAAAAAAGTTATTTCAAAAATCCACGCCTTGGGTTGGCTCTGGAAAATTATATTTAAAAATCTATATCTTGGATAGACTCAGAAAAATATTATATAAAAGATCTACGACTTGGGTAGTCTCAGGAAAAAATGTTCTTTCAAAAATCTACGCCTTGTGTAGTCTCAGGAAAAAATGTTCTTTCAAAAATCTCCGCCTTGGGTAGTCTCAGGAAAAAATGTTCTTTCAAAAATCTACGCCTTGAATTGTCTCAGGAAAAAGTGTTCTTTCAAAAATCTACGCCTTGGGTAGTCTCAGGAAAAATTGTTCTTTCAAAAATCTACGCCATAGGTAGTCTCAGGAAAGAAATTATTTAAGCCTTGTGTAGTCTCAAGTAAAATTTATTTATCTAGTCCAAGAAAAAAATTCAATTTAAATAATCAACGCATTGGGTAGACACTCGAAATGTATATGAAAATCAACGCATTGGGAAGACTTTGAAAAATTTTATTTAAAAAATCTACGTCTTGAAAAAAATGTTCTTTAACAAATCTACGCCTTGTGTAGCCTCACGAAAACAAATTATTTCAAAAATCTACGCCTTGGGTAGCCTCACGAAAACAAATTATTTCAAAATTCTACGCCTTGGGTAGCCTCACGAAAACAAATTATTTCAAAAATCTACGCCTTTGTGTTAGTCCCCGAAAAAATCAATTTAAATTATTGAAAGACAATAATAACGCTTTGTTTTCTTTATCTTTGTGATATTTACATATATATTTTCTTTATATATGGAGATTACTATTATTTGTAGTTGTTGTTTTTTTAAGAATATCATTCAAATTTCATTCTAATGCCTAAATAGTAGAAGTTAATTGGAATAAAACTTCAAAACTTTCTTGTACAAAAAAAAAATTGAAGAAAGTTATAGAAAAGTAGATCTTAAAAACTATATGTCTTGCCAATTGTGAATGTGCTAAATTTAAAAATACAAAAAAAAAATCTTAAAATTACAAAATCAAAAGGGAGCATGAAAAATCTTAATATTATTTAACTTAAAAAACAGCTTAGAGACAACAATAACTCTTAAATAAACATAATTAAGAAGTAGAGGCAAAGAAGCTCAACAATTCTAAACTCAAAATCCGGAAATTTATTTTATAAATAATTTCCAGTTGAGTTTTATCATTGTTGGTGCTGTTGAAGCGGATACCGCGTTAGCATTTTCCAAATGATTAACATTATTATTGTTATTAGTACAATTTGTTGTAATGGTCATGTTGCTACTACTACTATTATTGGAATAGGAATAGGAGGAGGCGTCAACGGCAGAGGAGGCGGCGGCTATATTCTTATCATTTACATTTAAATCTAAATTTAAATTATCATTCACGAAATTCATATTGGACTATAAATATTTATTATTTTTGTGCATACGCGATTTACCCGGATTAACTTTACACTTCAGCTGTTGTATTAGATCGTAGATTTTTAACGCAGGTCCCACCTTCATACCCAACAGGGTGATAATTTCATCCTTCGACAGTTGGAGCAATCGCTTACCATCGATTTTATTACGACTAAATGTATCACAATGGGCTGTACAATCGTTGACACGCAGAAA
Source organism: Musca vetustissima (assembly GCF_032173495.1). Lineage (NCBI taxonomy): Eukaryota > Metazoa > Arthropoda > Insecta > Diptera > Muscidae > Musca > Musca vetustissima. The sequence goes on from NW_026873437.1 coordinate 28,762, forward strand.
TTGTGAAACATCATAGACATTCCAGGTGTCCGGCATCAGTTCGGCATTGCTGCTGCTGTTGCTATCAATGTCACTGCAGTCGCTAAGACGGGGTATATATTTGGTACTGCTAACCGAGGAGTTCTATAAACGGCGACAATTGAAACATATTTTAGAGATTAAAAAAAAAAAATTTATAATTTGATTTCAAATATTGATGATTGTGAGATATATGGAAATATATGATTGGGTGGGTGTGGTGGTTGTGGTGGTTGGTAAATGCCAATAACAGTGCGCAAAATTAATATATATGTACAATGTGAATGGGAGTGAATATTCTAAAATGGATTTTAGTTACAATGCAAAAAAATAATGGATCTAAAAGTTTGAAATAAACTAATTGAGTTTTTTTTCCAAATCTAAAGGTAATTTTAATCTGCAATTATTCTAGAAGAAGTGCAGAGCTATTCGATTTCAAAAACTGCTAGAATTTGCATGTGATTTGTGCGATACGATTTTGGGTGTGGAAAATTGCTATTGGGGATGGAAGACCTTGATGAGTATATGAAATATTCATCATAGTCAAAGTTCACATAATTTTTTTGCTGGGGACCCATATTATACATGAAAAGATAGTTTGATATCCTGAATTGTAGCTATGGTATGTATTTTTTAAATTACATTTCAAGCAAAGGCTCTAATTGGCTCTAACATGGCGAAGCCTAGGCTTATCTTGGCCCCTCTTTCATCTCTATTGTGAGCTGATATGTGCGTTGAGACGTCGGATTAGTTGTCCATACTCGGAAACCCCCTCTTACTATGAAAAAGCAACGAAAAAGAAAGCCAAACCCAAATTCTGTCAACATTCGCGTCATTTTTTTATATGAGTACAAACTTGGTAATAGTGCTGCAAAAGCGGCACGCAACATAAACTAATCGTTTGGGGAGAATTCGGTTAACGATCGGAAAGTGCAGCGTTGGTTCGAAAAATTTCAGATTGGGCCGCGCGGAAGACCCAAAACGTCTGTGATCCAGCCGTATTCACAAGGAAACTTGCTATCAGGATGAAAGTACTGCCAGTACATTCATGAGATGCACGATAAGTTAAAAATTGTACGCCCATGGCCTGGTCCGCTACTGCTCCATGACAACGCTTGGCCGCATACATCGCAGAAAACAGCATCCACATGCAGCATCCACCATATTCACCGGATCTCTCGCCGACCGATTTTCATTTTTTTTCAAGCATTTAGATCTGTTTTAAGGGCAAACGCTATAAAAATGAAGACCGTCTAAAAAAACTCGATATCGGAGTTTATTAATTTTAAAGACCAACATTTTTTTAAGTCAGACATCTACGTTTTAAAATCTCGTTGGGAGAAGTGTATTAAATCGATTGGAGCATACTTTGATTGAATAAACAGCTTTTGAAAAAATATATGAAGTTTTATACAATCACTCAAGAATCCGACATTTCGTATGCACCAATCTAATAGCTGTCATGAAACGAGACGTGAATTTGGCAGCGGACTTATGGTTAATAGGAGAATGAAAGACCTCATGTCCAGATTCACTCGAATAGATGAGCGAATTGTTATAATCCGTATAAAAGCGAAGTTATTCTACATCAGTCTTATTTGCGCCCACGCTCCGACGGAAGACAAAGATGAACAGACCGCTGAACCGCTGCCCTGCCCATGTCATTAAAATTCTGTTAGGAGATTTTAATGTAAAAATCGGAAGGGAATAGATTTTTGGTCCCACCGATATTCAAAATTTTGACCCATTGTGGTGGAGGTATCCGAAGGAGTGGACTGATGGGTCCCATCTTTTTATTCGTTCTAGGATTGCCAAAAAGATTACGATTTGATATTGATTAAAAAATTGGAAATTTTGGTCCTATGAGGGGGCATGGACCGATTTTGATTCAAACTTGAAAGAAATTTTACCATGTGCAGAATTTGGACCAATTCGGACACTCGAATTCGCTTAATATTGGATTTATAGAAAATTGGAAATTTTGGCCCTTTGTGGGGGAGGTACTTGAAGTACTGGACCAATGGGTCTCATTTTCGGAAATGATCTGGGATTGGTAAAGCTATTGTGTTTTGCAAAGTTTGTTTCGAAAAAAATTAATTTTCAGCCAAAAAATAAAATTAATTTTCAGCAAACTATTGACCATTTTGTGTGGGAGGTACCAAAAGGAATGGACCGATATTCCCCATCTTCGAAATTGATTTATGTTTTAAAGAAATATTACGATGTGCAAAGTTTTGATGAAGTCGGTTACTCCTACCGAGAGTTATCGTGGGCCCAAGCCAGACAGACGGATGGACATTTGTAAATCGACTCCAAACTGTCTGAAAAGCGATTTGGTCCAAAGAATCGTCAAGTGTAAAAACAGTACTGCGATGAGGAACATGTCTGCCGTATCAAAGTGTACATAGCATCAGTAGACATAAGGCTGAGGGTTAAACATTATCATCCGAGCCTATTCTCACTTTTACTTGCACATATGGTTGGCGGAATAGGACCCAAGGGGATCACAATGAAATTTTTTCACAGTAAATTTATGTTTACAACACCGAATTTTTTCATTTTGTACTACCGGGCCCCCCCCCGAAATGAAATCCTGTGTACGTTGCTGCTGTCGGGAATAGCTGGGTATCCCTACAGAATCAAAATATATTTATAATCTAAAGAGTTCTTAGTTAGCCTTTACATGTTAACGAACGGAGAGGGCCCTACCAATTTCTCTTCTAATTACTTGTTGATACGCAATTTAGATACCATTAATTTGGAATACTAGACCTTATGATGGGCATTGAACTTGTCAAGAACTTGATAGACGGAACATCCAATAGAAACTCAAAATTATATTTTTCTTACACACAATGGTTGCGCCTATATTCCGGAACAACTTTCCAAAGCTATTTGACCAAAAAAACAATAAAAATGGAATGAATGGAATGAAATGTTTGATGGTAATTTTTACATTGATGAATTTTGATATTGGGAGGAAATAGATTGAGAGAGAGATCGTGAGAACAGGGCAACGACGCACTATTACAGGGTTCAACTACCACTTACCCCAATATAACTAGTTGCTTTGCGTGTTGCAATTGGCGGTGCAGGTGATTGAGGTTTTTTAATCGTATTCGATTTTTTAGTCTTACGTACTTTTGTTTCACTACTACCACTATTTCCAGCAGCAGCAGCCGCCGCCGCTGCTGCAGGATTCATTAACAACGACGACGATGATGTTGTGGCTGTTCCTGCTGCTGCTCCTCCTCCTGGATGTGATGTATCCATTAAATGGGATGATGATTGATTCGATAACATACTATTTGTATCTTCATCATATTCCTCAATATCATCGTCCTCGTCATCATCATCGGCGGCGGTGGCGGCATTGGCGGCGCTATTATCATAAAAGGCGGGATTGTGATGTTCCGGTTTCAGTTCCAATTTAATACTAAGCTTAGGGAGATGGGGTGTTGTCTTTAAAGCTATTGTACGAGTTTTAACTGAAAAAAGAAAACAAATTTCATAATCTTCAATAATTTTTTTTTGTCAACCTTTACCTTGAGGTGCTTGACTTTCACTGGGCGATGTGTGGTTATTTTTATTGTTAGCTGTTGTTGCTGGTCTTTTCTTGCGCTTCTTTTGCACTCGTGGTTTGGGTGCGGTTTTTGGCGGTGCTGGTGCCGGCGCAGGAGGTCCTTCGAGCTTATGGCCCACCAATACACACCAACCCACCGGATAAATATCCGATGATTCACAATCAAGCCATTGATCATATTCATCAGTCCATCCATCAAAATGGATTTTTAGTAGTCGCCCCACCACTCGCGACACTGTGGCCACACACACCAATCGGGGATCCATAAGATCGGCACATTCTAAACTCATACCAACCTATAAAAATGGAAAAAAATAAATGATTTTAATTTAAAGGAAAATTAATGGAAGGGAACAAAATGAATTGGATAAAATTTAAAAATGTTGCAACTTGAATTGGTTGTGTCCATAGTGAATTCGGGGTTAGGTAAGTCGTCTTAGCTGTACAGTTGAAGAGGTGGTCGTGGTCGTGTGGTCCTAGTCTACATGCAGAACATGTGTTAGGTATGAAGCCGCCAATTCTTGCCCAATATGAATTGAGGCGGTTGAACCATCCTGATGTTAGTTGAGCTAAGACTACTCTTGTTTATCGGGGCAGCTGATTTTCCTTTGTTGGATTATGGTAGACCTGCTTAATAGACTTCTTGATCTAGTTGTTCACGTTTATATATTTGGACCTCTCTCTCTCTAGATCATGAAGATCTCAGCTGACGTGCCCGGCCGGGGGAGTTCTGTCCATAAGGCTATGACAGGTGTGTTCCCGACGATAACACCCAAGCAATTACTACATCGATAACATATAATTGTGTCGAGGGACGTGTAAGATCTTGGTCTTCACATGAAGGTGGTCCACTGGAGTCATGAGGACAGCATTTTGGCAGCTCTGTATGTTCTTCCACTGCATATCACTTACATTCGCAAACCCCCCTGGCGCCGCATAGCTTACCACTGACCGGCCTATTGCTTTATAAGAGGTCAATAAGAAGGTTTCTTTGTCAGCGCCCCAAGTTCTGCCGGCTAGCGACTCGAGGATCTTGTTCCTACTTCTCAGCTTATCGCATAAAGCAGTGACATCATGGGGTAGTTATTGGTCGGAATCAGTTCTCCATCGACAGGCTTCAGTAGCGGGACCACCCTGCCTACTTTCCAGCAACTATGTGGGTGGTTAACATAAAGTTGAGGGATGATGTTAAATACTCAACACTGGGTTCATCCAGCTGTTTAAGCATTATCGTGGATATTCCGTCCGGGCCCAACGCTTTGGATGACTTAGCGTTTTTGATGCAACGTCCTCCTTTGTAAATTTTAATCGTACACCTCGGCTCGGAGTGCCCCTATGTGACGTAGTACACTCCTTTTCGCCCTGTCACTTTCGATTGCCTCTGCTGGGAAGTTTGGTCTCACTTTGGGTATTCCAAAAGCAGATATGAAGCGAGCGGCAGCAGTAGCATGTGACGTAGTACACTCTTTATCGCCCTGTCACTTTCGGTGTTCACGGAATTCATCACGCTCATTAGCCAATTCCGTTGCCTCTGCTGGGAAGTTTGGTCTCACTTCGGGTATTCCACCAGCAGATATGAAGCGAGCGGCAGCAGTAGCAATGATTTTATGGAAATATCTCTTAGCTATCCGGGGGTCTGAGGGATTGGATAGTTCACTAAAGCAAGGATTGATTAAATTTCTGAAACCTTACCAAACAGCTTTCCCATGGTTCAGGAAAGTATGGCGTTCAGAGATAATTAAGTCGGGTGGTCTTTTTACGGAGACGATTCTAGGAAGGTAAAATTACAGGTTGCCAGGTTACATATTTTATCAGACCCGGTGCAACAATGGTGATATCTAGCAAAACGTGGCAATCACCTGTTATACTCATGGGAGCATCCTCATTAACCGTGCAAAATATTGAACTCGCAATTTGCTCAGCCAGCGCTGTACCCCTGTGGTCATTACCTAGGACGGAATGCCACCGGATATCAGTCCGCTTCGGTTATCATCTTCTAAAAGCGGACTGATATCCGGTTAATAACGCGGTGTTCAGCTATTCCCTTTGCAGACGCGCCAGTCTTGCTCGCAGCTCTTCTTATTTGAAATACAAGGTTCTAAAATGTTCTCTTCCACTTGATCTTTCCATCTAATTCATGGCCTTCCTTTTGTACGTGAGCCATCAGTTGGCTCGCTTTTTTATGCCTTTTGTGTTGGGGCATCTTCATCCATTCTCACAACATGACCTAGCCAACGTAATCGGTGAAGCTCGATAAGTCTGACATCGACATGTTGTATAATAGATGGCACCGTCGACGCAGATCGGTCCATAGATCTTTCGGAGAATTTTTCTCTCAAACACTCCAAGAACTGTCTCATCTGCTTGCGCAAGTACCCATGCTTCAGATCCACACAACAGCACGGTAATATCAGCGTATTGCAGAGTGTGAGTTTGATCTGGCGTGAGGTGGCCTTGCTTTTGAGTTGCTTATTCCGACCATAGTAACATCTGCTGGCCAACACTATTCTCCTCTGGATTTCATAGCTGATGTTATTAGTTTTTTTTATGGCCGTACCGAGGTATATAAAATCGCTAAATTCATAACCATAACCATTACAATGTTCGACCCATTATATAGAAGTCGTCGGCTATTCGGTATAGGTATTAATTTTGCAGGAATGCCGAACGCAGACATTGCTTTAAACACCTCTGAACGGATATGGCTGTCGAATTCGGTTTTATAGTAGACGAATAGGTGGAATGTGTCGATGTGTTTTTCGTTGGTCTTTTCCAGGATTTGGCGCAAGGACTTGGTAACAAAACCTAATACACATCGAGGTATCAACATATCCTGATAGGCACGCGATCGCATAATAACCCAGCTATAAGGAAGCCATACTTTACTGTAGGAGACTAAACACGTATTGTGTTTGATTGTTTAAAGATAAGCCAAAACTTCGCCTCGTATTCGCTTATTTCCTCTGAAAACCTCCCCTTTTAGAATCTTAGAATTAACTATGGGTTATATGATTCCACTGTACCACACGGTGACATTCTAGGATCTAAAAATATATTATTACAGAAATGTTCAAAAAACTAACCTCAAAACCATGATTTGGCACTGTGCGATGAAATAAATGTGAACCGGCTGGTACGGAATTAGTATCACGTAAATATTGTTCCCATGTAAAATTGGCAGCTGTATAGCCATACGGAGGCGTTAATGCGATATTGTTGGTGGCACAAAAGCCAACCGGAAATATATTTGGAGATTTTTCATGATAGCAGAACCTAGAGATTAAGGAAACAAAATGCATAAGAGATTTATAATATTACAAAAAAAATTAGTTTCTTACCAATCCGCTCCAGTGGCATCTGGTTGATATGAATCAATCCTTATCATCATATAACCAAATTTCAGGACAGCCATGACGGTGGCCACACAAATCGATGAAAGATTCAAAGGATCAACAGCCTCCAGTTTCATGCCTTCGACAAATGTCTTCGCCTTATTTTCCAAATAGTATTCCTCAAAGGTGAAATTCATTTTGAAGAGTTCGATGGTGGCATCATCTTCATGGACCTCGATCATGGCATCACGGCCAGCTGAGAAGCCAAAATATAATGTAAATTAATTAAATTATCTATGTCAATAACTTACCCAACATTCTTTCCAAATAGTCTTGCGGCGCTGCCAAATTGTGACCCACCGTTGTGGCCCAACCCACCGGATGTATGATCGGCGAATCCTCATGACACCAGAAGCCATCATCCGAATCAAAATAACGCAGAAATAAACGTTTGCCAACAATTTTTGTGACAGTGGCCAAACGTACCTGAGATATGCGATCCTTGTCGACACATTCTAAATTTAAACCAAGGCGAAAACGTGACTGCATACTATCGTTGACTTTATTATAGAAACTTGAGGGTAGGGTGCGAGCACCCGACAAACGTGTTACCAGAAAATCTTTCCAATCTTTGTATTTGTTTTCAATGGAACGTGGCGGGATTAGGGGTTTGCCTCTGGTGGCACACCAACCCACGGCATGTACCTCTGAATTACATAGATTCACCCAGAAATCATGGGCTTCTTCTTCGAAACCTGGAAATGGAAATAAATGATTACAAAAATATGAAATTGAAATGCAGTTTTCTACCCACCTTCATACCGCATCAGGGCCTTATAACCCTGAATATCCAAAATTGTCGCCACCCAAAATGAATGCGGCGTCTGACCGGGTTGTATTACCTCCACTTGATCACAGTCCGTGTTCTCAACCTCCACCTTCATGTCGATACCCAAATTATCCCATACATCACAGCCGGGTGCATGATGGAAACATGTCACCGGTGCAGCATAGAAATCTTCACGACCCAATCGCGGTGTCCAATCATACGAATGTGTGGGGTCGTACAGTTTCCGTCGTATACTAATGATTTTTTCCATTTGTGGACACGGTGTTGGAAGACGATCATATTTTGGAATTTGTGGTAGCTCATCCTGGGGCATAACATCACGATACATCCGTAAAGCTTTGGGGGTGCCGGTCATTTCGGCCAACTGTTCGCTGTCTGTGGTATATTGTGGCATACCACCAGCAGCAGTGTTCGGAGCGGAATTTATGGGAAGTTGGGTGGGTGGTACTTGTCCCGCCATAGGTGCCACGGCTTTTGTATCCACACCACCCGCACCACCTATACTACCCACAGTCCCTGTTGCTGTTCCGCCTGCTGCCGCTGCAGCTACAGCTGTTGTTGTTGTATTATTTGTCGTTACATTATTATTGTTGTTGTTGTTGTTGTTGTGATTATTATTATTAATATTTATCGGTTCTCCCAAACCATTAATTTGGGTAATTTTCGATTGGTCGGTTATGCGAAAACGATAATTGGTATTTTTTATGTGGGCCACACGTAATGCCATTTCAACATCGTTAGCTTGCTGTGCGGCCGCCAACATTGTTTGCTGTTGACCAGCATCCGCTGCACCCCCACTCGTTGCCTGTTCACCATGTTGTTGTTGCTGCTGCTGTTGCATTTTATTTTCATTGAAATTATTCTCCATATTAAAGAGGGCGGTCTGTTGTTGCTGCTGCTGTTGCGTCGTTGAATATCCTTGCTTATTCACCACTAGAGAATACAATTCACCACGAGCACATGCCATACTACAAAAACGACGCGATTTCGTATAGAATGTATGTTTGACACCTATTGCTCCGCAGCGTTCACAAACCGCTTGAAAGAGAAATTGAAAAAACAAAATACATTTCGAATAAGCGAAGACACGATTAAGAAGAGTTCGTAACGAGGAGATAATTGCGACGGGAAGGTCACTTGTATAACCATCACCTCCATAACATAGAATTAAAGAGGTTTGTGGTTTAACATTTTATAACCGTCTATCTTTTGAGAATCTAAAATAACCAATTGTTGAAAAAAATTCAATCTTCTTAAAAAAATCTTCTCTTATGAGACATGAGGAGCCTATATCGGACGATGAATATATATATTTTTTTAATTTCCCCGCGTGTGACTATATCTGGATATTTGTGAGACATGGAAAATCGAAAATTGTATTAGAAACAAATAAAAAATCGTCAAGTTCGACCGAGCCGAACTTTGTATAACATAAAATTCCTAAAAGTAGTCTATATTTTGTTGTTTTTGAAATCGATCTTGGACCTTTGGGCTAGATTCTCGTATATGAAATAAATTGAAATTGAATAATGGACGGAACACCTTTGGGGGACTATGTATCCAAAGAAAGAACAAGAAAAGTGTGAAGTCCGGAAATTTTACCAACGAGTAAAACAACAATCCGGAGGCTCATCCTCCTGTAGAGATGAAGAAGGAATCCTGGTGACAGATACAGACAAGGTGTTGAGGATTTGGAAGGAGCATTTTGCAAAACTTCTGGCATCAAATAGTAGCGGTGAAGAGGATATCCCAGAACTAATAATAGATGACGGTATAGAGTGTATACCACCTAGCCAAGATGATATCAGAATAGCAATCAATAGGCTGAATAATAAATTAGAAGGTGCCGAATCTATTCAAGACTGGTACAAGACTGATTAGTACAATTTGGCTAGAGGATTACATGCCGAATGATTGGAACCTCAGCATCCTGTCTTCCGTGCACAAAAAAGATGAGACAAGACGATACGTGCCAACTATTGAGTAATAAGTCTCCTTTCCATCGCATATAAAGTGTTATCCAGAGTGCTGTGTGAACGAATGAAGCCAATGATCAATGACATTATTGGACCAATGCGGCCTCAGACCTGGTCACCATTTACGAATTTTTAACTTTGCGCCAAATGCTGGAAAAGGCCCACGAAAAACACATCGACACATCCACCTATTCCTCGACCTATTGCTCCGCAGCGTTCACAAACCGCTTGAAAGAGAAATTGAAAAAACAAAATACATTTCGAATAAGCGAAGACACGATTAAGAAGAGTTCGTAACGAGGAGATAATTGCGACGGGAAGGTCACTTGTATAACCATCACCTCCATAACATAGAATTAAAGAGGTTTGTGGTTTAACATTTTATAACCGTCTATCTTTTGAGAATCTAAAATAACCAATTGTTGAAAAAAATTCAATCTTCTTAAAAAAATCTTCTCTTATGAGACATGAGGAGCCTATATCGGACGATGAATATATATATTTTTTTAATTTCCCCGCGTGTGACTATATCTGGATATTTGTGAGACATGGAAAATCGAAAATTGTATTAGAAACAAATAAAAAATCGTCAAGTTCGACCGAGCCGAACTTTGTATAACATAAAATTCCTAAAAGTAGTCTATATTTTGTTGTTTTTGAAATCGATCTTGGACCTTTGGGCTAGATTCTCGTATATGAAATAAATTGAAATTGAATAATGGACGGAACACCTTTGGGGGACTATGTATCCAAAGAAAGAACAAGAAAAGTGTGAAGTCCGGAAATTTTACCAACGAGTAAAACAACAATCCGGAGGCTCATCCTCCTGTAGAGATGAAGAAGGAATCCTGGTGACAGATACAGACAAGGTGTTGAGGATTTGGAAGGAGCATTTTGCAAAACTTCTGGCATCAAATAGTAGCGGTGAAGAGGATATCCCAGAACTAATAATAGATGACGGTATAGAGTGTATACCACCTAGCCAAGATGATATCAGAATAGCAATCAATAGGCTGAATAATAAATTAGAAGGTGCCGAATCTATTCAAGACTGGTACAAGACTGATTAGTACAATTTGGCTAGAGGATTACATGCCGAATGATTGGAACCTCAGCATCCTGTCTTCCGTGCACAAAAAAGATGAGACAAGACGATACGTGCCAACTATTGAGTAATAAGTCTCCTTTCCATCGCATATAAAGTGTTATCCAGAGTGCTGTGTGAACGAATGAAGCCAATGATCAATGACATTATTGGACCAATGCGGCCTCAGACCTGGTCACCATTTACGAATTTTTAACTTTGCGCCAAATGCTGGAAAAGGCCCACGAAAAACACATCGACACATTCCACCTATTCCTCGACTATAATAAAGCCGCATTCGACATCGCTATCCGTTCAGAGGTGTTTAAAGCCATGCCTGCGTTGGGCATTCCTGTAAAATTAATACAGCTATGCAGGATAACTTTAAGTGGCACAATATCAGCAGTTAAGAGTCGGAAAGGACGTCTTTGAGTACTTCAATACCAAACGAGGATTCAGACAAGGTGACAGTTTGTCGAGTGACCTGTTTAATATCCTGCTGGAAAAGGTCTTACGAGAGGCAAAGGTGAACAGAAATGACACTCTGTACACCAAACAACACATGTTATTCGCCTACCCCCATAATATCGACATAATGAGTCGAACATTGAGAGCGGTAACAGCCACCTTTGAACAAATTGAGAAGGAGTCTGTCAAAGTGGGTCTGGAAGTAAATGGCGAGGAGACCAAGTTGATGGTATCAATGCGCAAGAAGTCCAGTAGACTCGGACCAACTGTGGAACTTGAGAAATACACCTTCGACGTAGTCAAAGATTTCATATACCTTGGTAGCGCCATAAATAAAAGTAATGACATCAGTTTGCCAAATTATTACAGCCTCTAGATGGGTAAATGCTGTTATAACATTCAAGCATGAACTACTCTTCACATTTCATTTTTGGCGCAGAATTGCTCTACGGATATCGATTCAGTTGCAGTCTGTCTCTGAAGCTTATTGTCGACATGTGCCGACACAGGACCAGTCGGTCGACACAGACCTGCTTTCGTTTGGGCACATCAAGATCCATACTCTCTGCTTCTCTAGACTATCGTGAATAAATCTAATGATCCCATGTAGATCGTCCATGCCCATAACTTCGGTCATGTCTACCGTAGACTAATTAGTTCTAGGTCACTGAAAAAAATATTCTTTAAAAATCCACGTCTCTAATAGTCATTAAAAAATCACGCCTCTAATAGTCTTTGAAAAATCCACGTCTCTAATAGTCTTTGAAAAATCCACGTCTCTAATAGTCATTAAAAAAATCACGCCTCTAATAGTCTTTGAAAAATCCACGTCTCTAATAGTCCTTGAAAAATCGACGCCTTGTCTGGGTCCCTGAAAAAATATTCTTTAAAAATCCACGTCTCTAATAGTCATTAAAAAAATCACGCCTCTAATAGTCATTAAAAAAATCACGCCTCTAATAGTCTTTGAAAAATCCACGTCTCTAATAGTCCTTGAAGAATCCACGCCTTGTCTGGGTCCCTGAAGAAATATTCTTTAAAAATCCACGCCTAGTCTCGGCCCCTGAAAAAATAATATTTAAAAATCCACGCCTTGTCTAGGTATTTGAAAAACAAAATCTTTAAAAATCCAAGCCCTCTCTAGGTCTTTATAAAAATATATTTCAAAAATCAACCTGGAAAATCACCATTAATCCGCAATCCTCCTAGTATATGTTATTAGTAATCTGTGGTATCAAAGTAATACACCATATATATATATATAAAGAAAAAAATTCAACAAAATATCTACCACAAAAAATAATTGCAAAAAAATCAATACATTAAAAACTCAATTTATAAAAAAGAAGAAGAAGAAAAGACCTACCCATGCCATCTTTTTGTATTGGTATTACAGATGGATCAATATTGCCCTTATAGGCAATTGGTGTTTTTAAAACTAAACCTGGCCGATTGACCGGTTCAATTTTACGTGTTTTACGCTGAGAACGTAGACTTGAAGTTCCACCACCCGTTGTGGTCGAAGAACCACCAGTTGTTACAGATGACGGACTATCGCCACCACCACTGCGGTGACTTGCAGCCGCTGCTGCAGCAGCAGCATCACTTAGTAATTTGTGTTTTCCACCCATTGACATGGTCAACAAATCGTTATCGTTGACCCCGTGGGGTTGGGTAATATCGATGCCGCCACTTGTTGATTTATCATTGTCGTTGATAAAATCACCATCTTCATCATAGGAATTGGAATCGGTCATCATGACAAAATCATCAATGTTGATAATTTCCTTTTTGGGCGTTAGTTCAGTGGAGTCATCACCACCATAGCTAACAGCAGAATCATCGTACATTTGGGTCTGCTGCTGCTGGTGTTGTTGTTGCTGCGGCTGATGCTGCTGTTGTTGTGTTGTTTGTGACTGTTGAAGGATTCCACCACCTCCCCCATTGCCAGCCGCTGCATTGGCCAAAAATTGGGCAGTAGTTATGGGCCTACCATTGCTGTTAACCAAAATGCCACCACCCCCGGCCGTTGCCGAGGCAACATTGAGGGCATTATTGAAATTCGCCGCAGTTGCTGCTGCCGAAACACTTGCCATATCTTCGATATTGGTGTAATTTTGAAATACCGCTGCTGCCGATTGTTGCAACAATTGCTGATGCAAACCCATTTGGGCGAAGTTGTAAATATCGTTGGTGTTTGTGGCCAATAGTGTGGTGGGCTGTAAACCAAGCGCTGCCGATGATGCTGCCACTGCAGCAGCAGCAACTGCTGCCTGATTATTGAAGTCCCCCCCAACTAAGTTCATCATTGAATTGACATCCTGCACAGAGATGGGTGTGTGTTGCCATTTTTTGTGTGTTTGTAGCCCAGGCGGGGTTTTGTATATATTTTTTTAAATTTATTTAATTTTTTGTTTTCAAAACATAAAGTAAAAAAATTGTTTTTTGTTGTTTTTGTTGTTTTGTAGGGGGGTTAGGTTTTTGTTGTGAAATAAACGTAGATTTGATTTTGTTTTGGAAACCGAATATACACATATGAAAAGAAAAAAAGAAAAACAAATAGAGAAATAAAATTTTGAAATGAAAGTTATTTTGTTTTTGGTAAAAAAGTTGAAAATAATATATATTCCAGATATTATACATAAAATAGGAAATAATGAAACGAATAAAATGAAACAAAGTGAAAGAAAATAAGTTAGGCAAAATATGATTTGAGTTTTGGTGCTGAATGTTAGTAGTTCCGTGCTTCATTTTTTTTTTTGTGATTCTTATTCGCTAAAACACTTACCATTGCTTGTTGCTGCTGCTGTTGTTGTTGTTGCTGCTGCTGTTGACCAATATCCTCCATTACGGACAGACCAACATTTTGATTGAAAAATGATGCAGCATCTTCAAGTGTAATACGTTCATTGGGATTGTATTGACTCATCCACATCATTCTCAATTCCGTCGGATTCATATTTCCAATTTTATTTTATTGAGTTATTGTCTCGGTTTTTATGTGGCATTTATATTTATTGTTTTGTTGAAATGCATATAGAGAGATGTTCCGAAAAAATATGGTAATGAAATTCAAATTGTAATTTCTGAAAAGAAAATATGAAAGTATTAAACAATAGAAAATATGTGTGTATTTAAATATTAAAATTTTATAAAAAGAAAAAATTGTGTACTTAAAAAGTAAATTGAATTAGGGGACATTAAATTCTGAAAAAAAGGTTTTTTAATGTAGGTTTCATAAAAACATTTTTAATTTATTTTTTTTTAATTTTATTAAATGAAAGTAAAAATCTGTCGGAGATAGCATCAAATTTTAAAATAAGTTTAAATTTGTTCGAATTGGTCACCATTGACACAAATTATAGCCTTCAAACGGCCAATGAAACTGCTGCCCGAATGTTGCTCTGCGGTATTTTGGCCCATTCCCGGCGAAGCGCTTGCTTGAGGTGATCGACATTTGGTATTTTTTAGTGCCAACCTTGCTTTCCAAAATACTCCAGATACATAGTCCAACGGATTGGTATCCGGAGATTTTGGTGGCAATTGTGCGCTGGAAATGTAGCGAGGAACCTCATTTTGTAACCTTTTTTGGGTGGCGCGTGCTGAATACGATGGTGCTTAGTCCTGTTGGAGTGTCAAAGGTCTGCGGCCAAAATGTTTGCGTGTCATTTTTCAATATTTGCTGAATGAAATATTGCGATATGTTCAGCTCACGATCCATTTTCGGCCACTGCGACGCGGGTTTCAATCATTTCTGTTGCTGCTTTCTTCTGTCCACTTCCTTGACATCGGGCTACGCTACCAGTATCACGGTAACGAGCGATGGTGCGAGACACATAAGATTTATTCACATTTAAATGCTGGAGGGCGATTTAGTGGATGTAGATAATTTTTCTGGGTTTCAGCGTTTCATGCTTCCAGACAGCGAGTTTGGCTTTCCACTCTTGCCAGGATTTTTCAGTGACTTTATCGACGCATACAAATATTTTTGCCATTTTCAGCAGTAGGCGAATTGGTAGGTTCGTTTGTTTGCTCAGAGGAGGGTTGTGTTTAAACAGTTTTTCTGCTTGCCTTTCTACAGTTTCTCCTTCGGCATGACTTCATCACTACCTTGCCCTCCTTCGCAGTGGAAGTTGGTGTCAGGGAACTCTCGACACTCAGAGATACCTTTTGGTGTGCTAAGTGATCACAAGTCTCAGCCATCAACGTCCTGGTTGTGCACAGACTGCTCACAATCTTCTCCTTTGGATGGGATGCAAGGTTGACTTCGGATAGTTCCCAGAGAACTTTCAAATGAATTAGAGATTCCTTTTAATTAGAAGGAATTTCATTCCGGTGATGGAGTCCCTGTCTCGTCCGATAAATCGGTTGCAGAAGTAAACTGATCTCCGGTAAATCGTTTTGTCAGAGATCTCTTTGGTATTGACGAGTTCGATTCTTTTTTGTGCTGATAATTCATCCATCGTTACGATGGGAAGGTCATGAACAATAGCCTCGACATAAATGGTCAGCTGCCTTAGAAGTCTCGAGACTTCGCTCTCGACGTTGAGATGGAGTTAGGATCTTCATCCTCGCCAGGAATTGCATTCTTTCTCTTACTATCCTTGCACTGACATCATCGAAAATGAAGGGGTTTGAAGAAACAGAAGAGTGGTCTGGTATATTGGCATTGGTCGTCATAGTTTGTAAAGGTTGATGTTGTTGTAGCAGCCCTATTGCTTTTACACAATGGGTTGAGTTGACACACGTTGGCCGAGTTAGACTCGGGTCGTCTAGGATCGTAAACCCCACTGATATGGAAACATGTTGAGGTTGATTTGGATCTGGTCTTGTATAGTTCGAATCTGTTGTTGCCAAGGTAGCCAGACCAATATTAGACAAAAAATCGCAAACAATAACATTTTTTATTTTTTGGTGAAAAAGAAGGATTTAAAATTCGGCTCCATAGAAAGTTTTTTGAAGTGAGGACTTGAGGTCGGCCATGGCATAGTCTTTTATTTGTTGCGGCACCAAGGTATCAGAAAGGATCCGTTCAAATGCAATCGGGACCCTGTCTGCAAACCTTAAACACTGATGAAGACGAGGCCGCCAAACAGAATGTTTGCTACAACTGTCACGGAATGGCCGAATTGAACTCAATGCGTTCGGAAGCGTTGTTGTTGTAGCAGCTTATACTGCTATGTATATTTCTTGTAAATGTGGTTCTGTCTGTACCGATTGAATGCAAAGTATCAGTGTGGATAAGGTCCAGGTTTACCGCACGGTCTGTAGATCTAGAGGCACCCTTATTTACCCCTGGATTTCTCTGCCTAGATGGTGTGTGCCTATCCAAAAAGTGGATTGGTTTGGATGGCTACTTCTATAACAACCAAGTAAGTATTGCATCTTGACAAGGAACGAGACACCATGTTGTAGTTCTCAGGAAAGCATTCTGTTTTCCGCTTATGCTCGATCATTTTGTCATCCGAAAGACGTGGAATTTCGAAAAGTTAGAGGTTAAAAAGCCAATAATAAAGAATTTTTTTTCGGAGATTGATAAAAATCCCTGCAGAACATATTTCATATGCTTATATATCCCCCATATAATGATTTTAAAATGTCCTCCTTAGGCAGAATCTAGGAACTTTAAATATAATAGTTTTGCAGTTGGCCAGCCTTCGGCATGAGATTTCAAAAGGTTTTCAAAACAATCCAGGTCCCAAAAACGATTTTTCGTTAGATGACAATAATCAATAGAAACATTTTTTAATAACCGTAGAACCAGGTGTCCGTACCCGAATTTCCGGGTATATCCTCAAAATTATAATAATACCTACCTCTGGAAAAAAATTGTGGATTGTTTTTACTAAACTAGAGTTAAGCTCAATAATCGGCTTATGGTCCTAACATATGGGCCATACGACGGATAGTTAATTTATGTTGGGCTCCAGGACATAGTAACATATAAAAGGGAATGAGATTGCTGACGGGCTTGCTCGAGGGGGTTCACAGTCGTCCAACCTCCCGATTGAGAGATTTGTTCAACCGCCCATTGGCTATTTCATTGGCAAAATCCGTTGATCTACGGCGAGGTAGTCGGCAACAGATGGCCAAGAGAACCTGTTTGCAGAATCTCGAAAGCTATCTGTCCTCAATTCCCTCGCCGAAGAACTTCTTCGCTGTTGCCCCATAATAAGAGAGAGATTAAAAGCATTGTGGAAATTATAACAGTTCAGATCTCTCACTTCAAAATGTGATACAAACTGAGAAAATTACTGTCGTCTATGGGAGGACGAAGAGGAGCTAGAAACAATTTAACATATCCTCTGTAGATATCCATCGCTTAGTGGCAGAAGACACAGACAGTTTGCAAAATATGAAATTGATAACCTAGCTTTCTTCTCCAAAATAGCCCCCAATCAGATCATAGGCTTTGTCAAAAATTTGCCATGGCTAAAGTAACCACTTTCTAGGATCTCCAACTCCGACTATTTTTCCTCTCTTCCACTCTCTTTTCTTTTCAGGTACGAAGGATGATCACAATGAACAATTGTCTCTGAGTGAACGGTTGCAAATTAGCAAGCGTACCTCCCTAACCTAACATATGGGCCTTGTATTTTTAAAATTCAAATATGGGTATAAATTTGTAATTCCATTGGTTCCCTTTTATAGGGGCCGGCCTAACTCTAGTATAATAAAAACGATTGGACTTTTTTGAATTGTTTTCTGGAGATGTGTATTTTTAACTTACTTATGAGGATATATGATTTTCTTGGAGGACGAACCCGGTTAGTCGGTATAATGGACCCAAGTTCGACTTTTAGGTAATTTTACCAAAAAAAAAAAAATCGGGGCCCAAAAACCAGTTTACTGACTCTATCTCCCAAACGGTTTGAGATAGCCCCTTATATTTTTAAAATGAATCCCATTTTGTATTAATCGGATCCGTAAAACCGGGTATATTTTTAAAATTAATCACATTTTGTATTAATCGGATCCGTAGAACCGGGTATATCTTTAAAATGAATCCAATTTTATATTAATCGGATCCGTAGAATCGGGCATAACCGCTTACCCGCACCCGAGCTTTCGGTTCAAATAAATGGATAACCGGGTATGTCCCAAAAAAATATGTATCTCCATAATTATGGTGAAATCGACAACCTCTGGAAAAAAAATCAGAAAAAACTGATCGTTTTTTTATTCTAAAAAAGAATTGTTCCGGGTCCTAAGTCCATATATAGCACTAAAATTGACTTCTTTCCAATATTTGCATTTTTTCTAACAACTATTAAGCCCGGATTATTTTCACATTAATATAATTATTTTCACACAATCAATTTGTATGCTGGGATATTCGCACAATACCCCCGAAGACCAACCGTAAACAAACATTCGACAGAAGTTCAATACTACTTAGCAGGCATCAGAACAAGTTGAGCGGAGACTTCGCATATGGATGAAATTTTGTTTGGTTTTAATTTGCACTTTAACCAAAATTAAGTCACCAAAATTCCAAAAAACGAAAAACCAATTACATTGGCTTGTGTACGACGAACGAACTTAGCGCCGCGTTTAATGTTGTAAAACAGCACCACAAAAAACACACACACTCACAAACAAACGCAAGCCTTGCCGACGTCGTCGTTGATTGTTATAGGCATTTCGTTTATTTTTTTAATTTGTTTTGCAAAAATTCATATGAAGCAGCGATATGGCAGGCAGACAAACCGAATCTGTTTGCAGCAGTCCATTGACGAATTGTTTACTACAAGAACAACAACAAAACATTCACAAAATTTATCAAAACATTATTGGGAACTTTTATCTTCAATATCAACTAATTATTTCTCCTTTTATTTTGCCCAAAAAAATAGCATAAAAGAACAAAACACACTTGGCACAAACACACACACGCATATAGAACAGCCAACAGCAGCAGCGTGTGTGTACGTACCTAAACCTGAGAAAAATCAACTAAAAACGCACACACACATAGACACGCATTTGCACATCGAAGCGACCGACGAAAATCACAAACATATTTTTCGACACTTTCTCGTCGTTTTTACTCACCAACTTCACTGAAATTCAATAGAGTTTTATTTGTTCTAATTGTTAAACATTGTTTTGATAGATTTCCACAGGTTTTTTGTATTCAAAAAGTTATATTTTTTCGGTAGGCGACAAAAGTGTATAATTTAGGGATAAGTAAATTGACTTTCGACTACACGACTCGATTAATCGACTTTAAGTCGAGTACACACTATCATTTTGGACTGTCAGCTCATTTATCGATTACTGACTGTCAAACAACCATAGTAGTTGTCTGATGAATAACAAACATAACGGCGTTGCTATTGAAATTGAAAGGGATTGGCGATATTACACGACGGTAATTTAATGTAGGTTTTGATATTGTTTACATTGTGTTTTATTAAAGCACGTAATTTATTGAAAGTAAAATCTAGAAAAAATAAACTATTTCATATGGAGGAGAAGGGAAATAAGATGTACGTGTAGATTTGCTGGTAGAAAATCGGAAATGTCGATTTTCAAATACATTTCTTTCTGGATTTTTTTTTCTGAAAACCCCCTATAAATCGACCACTTACATGAAGAGGGGAATATCTGTCGATGCAATATCTGTTTAGGTGATATAAAAGGAGCCATACAAACCAAATCATTTTATGGATATGCCCCCACAAACTACTAAGCATACCAGAAAGGATATTTATGGTATACAGGTACAAAAGGGTTCCGCTATATCAATAGAGGCCAATCAAGCAGCAAATTTATACCGTTAAGGAAGCAATTCAAGAATACATGCTGTATACAAACCTCGGAGAACATCCACCTTCTTTAGCAGCAGAAGAGCATCAGCTACCGATACAAACCACGTCATTTCACCGACAGATGGGGTCTACGATCCAAAAGACCCGATTATTACTCGGTCAATGCCTCAAATTCGTATTGGGCACGAATTGATGGCACATTAGACAGAATCTGCCCGGCATCTGGTAGTGGTCCAATGAAGAAGCTACACCTGTACAGGCTGCAACCTTTTTGAATCTGGAGTTAGAAACAGAGAAAGCTTAGCAGGAAAATTACATAGCTGTATATGCTGATATGATGAGATGAGCGATTTGCTATAATCCGTATAAACGTTATTCTACATCAGTCTTATTTGCGCCCATGCTCCGACTGAAGACAAAGATGAGCAGGCCAATGACATATTTTACGAGTGCCTAGAGGCAGCATATGACAGCTTCCCTGACCATGACATTAAAATCCTGCTAGGAGATTTTAGTGCAAAAATCGGAAGGGAACATTTTTTTGGCCCCAACGTCGGAAAATTCAGCCTACATGAAGAAACATCCGACACCGGCATGAGGTTGATTGACTTCGCGGCAGCAAAAAACATGGTAGGTAGCAGCACCAGATTCAAGCATCTCGATATACACAAGGTCACCTGGATTTCTGCTGATCAAGCATGATCAAATTGATCATGTTGTGATAGACGAAAAGCATTCGTTTAGTGTTTTAGATTTTCGATCGATACGAGGAGCAAATATTGATTCAGACCATCACCTTGTGGCAGCCACCCGTGTTAATGTAACAGCAAATGTGCGATCTAATGTAACAGGGAAACTTGACGTCGAAAAGCTGCAAACATAACAGGTAGCAGAGGAACAATTTTTGCCATGACTGTTCTTGAAAGATTTTCGTAATAAAATATATTTATCGATTAGTCAAAAATCGACTTATATATCCCTATTTTGTTGGGAAAATAAATCAGCTGATTGATATACGTTCACGTCTCCTTCTTATTGCCAGCTATACTTCACACTCTTTCGTAAACAATATTTGCCAATCGGTATTTTCTTCCAATCTTAACTTTTATCACCCATTTTCTCCTGTTTCGGACAACGAAGTAGTGGACTGGAATATAATTTTCCCGGTAGACAAAAATGCCCACAATAATAGCCCTAGATGTCTCGCTGTCCATGCAGCGCACCATACCCGGCCGAAGTGAGGAGAATGCCATAACTTACCATCAATTGGCGCTGAAGGGAATATCACAGCTGTTGGAATATTTGTCCATATCTAAGCTGGAATATGTGGCCCTGCTGACCTATAGCAGTAGCTGTGAACTCAAAGTGGATTTCACCCGAGATTATGATCAAATAAAACAGGTGGTTAAGAAAGTGGAAGCTGTGGACAAACTCTGTCTGATGACGTTGATGAAAAATGTCGGTAGTATCTTTACGACAAATTGGGGTACCCAATCCCAATGTCAGGTAATTGCATTTACCGATTGTGGTCTGGGTTTTGGCAGTACTTCGCTGAAGACCTTCCTACAGAATTATGCCGGCAAGGAAAATGAACCGGAATATGGATGGGTGAAGGCTATAAAACCGGTTAAATGGAATTTCATTTGTTTGGGTGTGCATGCCGATAATTATTTTACCCGGGCGGTGGGCGTGTATCAGCAGTTGTTAGATTTAACGGGGGTTAAGGGTAGGTTGGATTTTATTTTTATTAGAAAAATGGGTTATTAATTTTTCTTTTTGTGATTTTTAGGCCAATTGTATATGACCAAGGCACCCAAGGATTTGGAATCCTCAGACACTTCGATTACGGAAACTTTAAAGAACCCTTTGGGAGGAGGCCACAAAAGTGAGCTGGGCCGCACCGCAATGTTTGAAATGATTGAAAAGTTGTGTGAAACCAATTACAAACCCTATGAAGTCTCGCTAAAATGTGGTGGTTATTTCCGTTTGGAATGCCAGGTTATATTATGGCCTCCACCTCTGCCATATCAATCGCCGGAAAATGAAAAAGCCACACCTGTGTCTTTGGCTTCCAAATTGGAAATTTGTGGTTATTTGTCTCTCTCGGATATTGGTTCCCCCTCTTCGTTAAGTCGCCATTTGATTATACCCAAAATTGAAAGAGAAAAACCCAGTCGAAGATCCTCCGATAAATCGGGAAGTGCCAGTAAAATATCCAACGAAAAGACCCCAAAACTTGATGTCAACAATGTCAACTATGAATATGAAAAATTGGAACAGGATATACGAGATTTCTATACCAAAGATGTTAAGGATACGGAAGAAACCTCGGGCCAGAGTACCGACGACGCGGATAAGAATTCTTCAACGGGTGCGAATGCGACCTTATCGGAAATGCAAAAGGAGTCAATGTGTGCCCTATTACATGGTGCCCTTAAGGTGGAAAATCTGGCTGCATTGGTTTTACTTAACCCCGAAAATTCGTGGTATGGCTTCCTCTACTCCTATGCGGATAGTAAAAAGAAATCAAATTTAATGTTAAATATTTTACCACCGGGTAGTAATGTCATACCCTGGTTGGGTGATTTACAAATGCTCGGCTTTGCCGAAGATGTATTACCGGGAGAGACAGCCTCTTTTCCCGTCAAGGCTGACAAACGTTCATATTCGCAAAATTTTGTCGTATGGATAAATCGTATTAGCCTGCAATCGGATGTACAGAAGGTTCTGCGTCATGCCAAAAAGATGCCAGAGAAGACGCAACATTTCTATAAGGAATTAAATCGTATAAGACGGGCTGCCTTGTCGATTGGTTTTATAGAACTCCTCGAAGCAATGGCAACCCTATTCGATAAAGAGGCAATCAATTTAACAGCCTTAAATGCCAATCCCGAATGTATGGTCCAGCTAAAACATGCATCGTTGGAATTAAGGAAGCCAGCAAATCGTGATTTAAAGGTTTCCATTGTGCCGGTACCGGTCCAAACTGTTAATCCCACAGCTCAGGGTGTGCCGCCAGCAGCAGCCAATTTTGTTTTTAATTAAGAGGATTATTGTTTGATATATTTTTTGTAATTTTTTTGCATGTATTTTTAAGCGAGGATTAAGATATCGATACGAAAATATATTATTAAGATTTCAATTCGGGTATATCGATATAGAGGTTAACATCTTTGTAATCTATTTTCTCCAATTCATTGATTATTTCAGAGTGAATTTTTGTTTGCGAATCTAGGTGAGCATATTTCCAACATTCCAATGCTTGGTAATTGGCATTTTGTTTTAAATTAATCAGGGCCATATAGGCCCATACATTTGGTAAATATAATCCATAGCGGGTACTATTCGCAAAGGCCATTTCAGCTTCGTTGAGGTCTCCCAACTATTAAGGGGACTGTTTTTAGATACATTGTCTATTTCATAGGTGGGTTTTACTTACTTGATAGCATGCCTTTGCCTTTCCAATGTGGGCTATTATACAATTCCCGATTTCTTCGGTATTCTGGCAGCATAGCGAAAATACGTCTTTGGCTTTTTCGAAATCCTTTTCTCTCATCAGATAATACGCATAGCGTATAATACCTAAATTATATGCTGCGTAATTCAGAACCTTTATTTCGGAAATTTGCGCATAATATTTCATAGCCATGTCTGTGGAACCATTGCGATAATATTCGATATTTCCATTTACTTGAGACAGCGTTCCGCGCTGTGAAATAACAAAACTATATAGACTCTTCACTATGATTATGATTTATTAATTTTGTTTTCTTACCAAATACTCCGGATTCAAATACTTTTCGACGGGGAAATTTCTCACATTGAATTTCTTTTCAAATCGATTTAAGAATATATTAAAATTGCCGGCCATCATATATTGCTCAAATTCCAATGCTTCCGCGGCTATTTCATTGAATACCCATTCGGCAAATTGATATAGACCCAGTTGGGTAAATAATTTTACAACTTTATAGAAATGTTGAGCTTTGGCCGATTTAAAATCAATTTCATATGGTAAATACATGTCCCAACGTGACGTTGGTATTGGTGGAATATTTGGGAATTCCAGATGACAAAGATTTTCATATTTCCAACGGCAATATTCGATGCCAGGTAAATATTTTGTTTGCTTATAGAGGCAATAGAGTAGAATCCAGGAGGAAATATTTTGGGGATTATTTTCACAGTATTGGGATAGGTTGTAGATGAGATTCTCGAGGGCGGTGGTAGGTGTTTCAAAATCATCGGGAGTTTGTTTATAGGTTATATATAATTCGATAATGGGGCTGGAGAATGTATGGAGGAAATGAGGGAGGGGAATTAAAAATCGAAAACATATATTAAATAAATCTACGCCTTTATTGGTCCCTGAAAAACTATTTTAAATAAATCCACACCTGTTTAGGTCCCTGAAAAACTATTTTAAATAAATCTACGCCTGTTTTGGTCCCTGAAAAACTGTTTTAAATAAATCCACACCTGTTTAGGTCCCTGAAAAACTATTTTAAATAAATCTACGCCTTTTTTGGTCCCTGAAAAACAATTTTAAATAAATCCACGCCTGTTTTGGTCCCTGAAAAACTATCTTAAATAAATCCACGCCTGTTTAGGTCCCTGAAAAACTATTTTAAATAAATCCACGCCTGTTTTGGTCCCTGAAAAACTATCTTAAATAAATCCACGCCTGTTTAGGTCCCTGAAAAACTATTTTAAATAAATCCACGCCTGTTTTGGTCCCTGAAAAATTATTTTAAATAAATCCACGCCTGTTTTGGTCCCTGAAAAACTATTTTAAATAAATCCTCGCCAGTTTTAGTCTTTGAAAAAATATTTCATTTTTACTCACCTAAAATATTCCCCTCCAATATATTTCTCTTTCAATGGCCTTTTTAAATATTCCTGAGCCGCTATGAAATTTTGATTCTCAATATTCCACAGAAAAAGATAGAAATTCAACATTGGATTGCCCTCATATTTTTCCAGCAGTTTTTCCTTTAAATATTCTGAAAATTCGGAATTTCCAACCTCATATAAATATTTACAAATATTGAGTTGGAAAGTCAAATCATTTTGAATTTCCTCCGCGGTATAAAGACACTTGTCCGAACCCTTCGGACTACATTCCATAATGATGCCATATATGCGTTGTGAAAGTTCCTGATAGACCATAGTCATAAGGTTCTAAAAGGAAAGATTTAAAATTGTACTTTAGGATCAAATCTGAAATGCGGAAACTATTACCGAAAATTCAATATTATTGTGGGTCGGTACACGCCTATTAAAATCACATGCCACTAGACGTAGAATCTTATTACTAAGATTACTCAGTTGCGAATTATAGAACTGCCTATCATCCTGCATGGTTCGGATGTTATGCCTTAGAACGTAGTCAGCCATTTCCAGAATTGTATCATCAAAATTACGATAGGCTTCTTCACGAATGGTTTTTATAGTTTCCTTGGTAATTTCGTGAATACCGATTTTCTTTGGACATCGTATAAATTCGGAACATTTTATTTCTGACTTGGGAATATGTGTCATATTTTCTATTGGTTGTGTAATGGGTTTCTGAAGATATATTTTCATTATGGCAAAGGGAACTTTTTCTTTAGTATTGGATTGGGATTGAAGTGTTGATCGCCTGGAGGTCTCCGTTGTTGATTGGGAATCTCTACGTTTTCCTTTTTTAGTGGATTTCTTGGGGATTGGATCTTTGGGTATTGGAAGGATGGGTTTTCTATAGCCAGGTGGTCTCATTTCAATGGCAAAGGTGCAACTGTGGACTGGAAAAAATATTTTAAATAAATCCACGCCTGTTTTGGTCCTTGAAAAACTAATTTTAAATAAATCCACACCTGTATCAGTTGTGAAAAAATTATTATTTGTCTTACCCTGAGGATACATGAAAACCGATAATGGCATGGTACCCTGCAACACTATCACATCCGGCTCTCCTTCCCTCAGAAACTCCACCAGCAGATTATAGCTATTAAAAGCTAAAATATCCTCCAATTGCCTTTCCATATCATCCGAGAGTACATAACGAAACATAGAATTACAAATCCATGCCGAATCGTTGCCTCCATCAATATCCTCCAAATTAATATCGGAATTTTCATTTTTCAAAAGATCATAAAATAATGTTTGCGGATTCACTTTCATTCCGCTCATTATGGTCATAGTTTGTTCATTTTGAAATTGAGAATTTTTCAGATTCTCCCATTTTATATCAAGCACTTGATCGCTAATCAGCTGTTTGGAAAAGGCGCGAAAACTGCAAAGGGGTATTTTTTCCAAGTCCCCATTTTCATTGGGCATATTTGCAACCATGGAAAGCTTGGCAATTAAATCTTCACATGAATTGTCAAGGAGATCCTCTTCAATATTGTAAATCGAAGCAAAGGTTAGGAAGAGAACATTAGCGAAGTTCATATCTTTTACGAGAGGATGTAGGGAATAGATTTCCCATTCAATTTTACAGGTTAAACGATGATTGGATGTGGTTAAAGGATATAGAAATACAGTAGTCATAGAACGTACCCGCGTTTTACAAAAGAAATCCAAGAGGTCAATATATCCCTGGGCCACGGCCCGACGTTCTATAATAATCAAGTCATCACTTACTTCAGCTTCACCTTCCATAGATAATTTCTCAAAAGCTAGATTATCCGTTTTTCGAACACTATCACCAATAGAATCTTCTTCTTCGTCCTCCACACCGCTCACATCTGGCCAAAATGGTCGGGATAAATTCACATAAAGGTTTAGAGTTAGGAAACAATTATTTACATCATCGATGTCATCCTGATTGAGGGTTATACTAAATGTGGGTCTTTCTCCCGAAGAGAATTCTTCTAAATGAATTATATTATCCGTGGTATAATGATCGGCTAGTTTGGTTATGGTATTGTATTGATGTTGCAATTCGATTTCTACAGATGTGACATTATTTGTTTGGTCTCCCGGTTCCTCATCCAGGGGATAGAATATTGATTTTGGCTGTAGATATAGAAATATTCGCTTGGGATGATTTTCTGCTACTGGTGCAGATGATGTTGGTGAGGATTCTTCAGCTTGGGATTTTCGTTGTTTATTAGAGCTACGACGGCCCATTTTTCAACTAAAAATTGAAAATTAATGTATGTATGAAGAATACAAAATATAATTATTTTTAAAATTCAAAAGAATCAGAAGTTATATCTGAAACACTTTTCACTTTTTTCTGAAACACTTTTTTTCAACAGGCGTGGAAAAAATAAATATAAAATATTTTTTTTCAACATTTAATATAGGCGTGGATTTATTTAAAATATTTTTACACATTTAAAATAGACGTGGATTTGTTCAAAATAATTTTTCAACATTTAAAATAGGCGTGGATATGTTTAAAATATTTTTTCAACATTTAAAAATAGGCGGGGATATATTTAAAATATTTTTTCAACATCTGAAACAGGCGTGTATTTATTTAAAATATTTAACAGGCATGGATCTATTTTTAATATTTTTTCAACATTTTTCACATTCGTCCTATCACTCCCTTCCCCACAATGCATGACTATCACTTTTATTGCTGGGTTATCACTCCAATGTGTTATCACTTCAAAGTACGCAAACTAGAATCAATGTCGAAGAAGAAGAAGAAGCATAACAACAACTTTTGAATCATCTAGACATTCCCGACACACAACTCCCATTGAAAATCTTTGCTAGAAATGGGTTCTCCGGAATTACCCAGTGATGGTGGTGAGGAGGATTTACGTCCAACACATATTGTACATCATCCAGTGGCGGCGGTGGCCAGCGATGATAGTGATAATGACTCGATGAACGATTATGATGGTTATCAACCTCTAGCTATGGATGAGAATCATCAGGGCTATGTGCAGCATGGAATGGATGATGATGAGGAGGAAGATGCTGATGTTGATTTCAATACAATTCGATCACAACCAAATACACGGCCTGAGAATAACGACGACGAGTCCCCTGAAGTGACATATGGTGATCCAAATTTACCACCCGTCGAAAGTATAGATGCGGAAGTGGAGCGAGAGGTGTGGAGTCAACCCAGGCCACAGGAGTTGCAAATTGAATTGGATAGTAATAAGACACAGCAGGTGAGAATCAAGATTTTAGAGAAAAGTAAATAAGAATATTTAATATTACCTGAAATTGTCCCAAAGGGCCCTCATATTAAAGGTCATTCCTTATATTATAGAGGTGGATTAATTTCAAATATTTTCTCAACATCATTCACAGACGAGGATTTATTTCAAATATTTTTTCAGGGACCAAAATAGGCGTGTATTTATTTCAAAATTTTTTTTTTCAAGGAACAAAACAGGCGTGGATTTATTTAAAGGCATAGAAAACATATTCTTTAAAAAATCCACGCCTTAGAATTTGTTGTTTTTTTAATCCACCCCTTAGATTTTTTTGTTTTCTAAATCCACGGCTTAGATTTTTTTAACTTTTGAAAAAAATATTCTTTAAAAAACCCTCACCTTGAAAAAATAATTAAAAAACCAACGCCTTGAAAAAATGTTCTTCAAAAAACCACGCCTTGAAAAAATGTTCTTCAAAAAACCATCGCCTTGAAAAAAATATTCTTTAAAAAATCCACGCCTTGAAAAAATATTCTTTAAAAGTCCACGCTTTTATGGGACCTTCCATTAACTAGTTTTTTATTCTTCCAGATCTTAACCGCCATGGCCAATTTTTCTTTACCCAATATGGCTGTACCTTCATGGGCTGATGGTGTGCCAGAAGAACGTTGGAAAGAGGAGCTGTTGGAACGTATACGACAAAGAAAACCAGCTTCCGGTGACGCTCAAATGGACGTAGATAAACAAACTAAAGTAGATTAATTAAGCAAAATATTCCAAATGTTTTCTTTTCAAATCATTTCAAACAATTTTGAATTAATTAAATTCTATATTTAAAAATGATTTGAAAAAAGCAAATTATCTTATTTTTTAGGATATGAATATAAACATATTTATCGTAATAGGCAATTGTGTTATTTTCTCATTAACATATTTCAGATATTGTTCGAAGAATATTGAATTGAAATTCGGGGTATTCATCTGAAAATATTATTAATATTGAATTTATTCTCAGATAAATATTAGATACAAATGGATAAATAAAAAATAGTATTTTATTGTATGTTGTTGGTTTGTTTTTAGTTTATCTTCTTCTTTTTCAACTGCAATGCTACAAATATTTGATGATTTGATTAAATATTTAATATATGTATGTATGCTCTATAGTGAAAAAAAAAACAAAAGTAGAAATAATTTCCGCTCCTCAACCCCAAAAAATCTTCACATTAGTGTTGTTTGACACGACCACATTTTCAAAAAGCAGCCAATAGAGCTGTACCAGCCTTATTGATTTTCGCAAATGTCTCAACCTGGGGTGTATTTGTTAGCTCCCGCAATTTATCCATAACATAATCCACAGAGATTACCAAAGCCGAAGTTTCTTGGCCGAAAGGTGTAGTGGTCATATTACCCAATGCTTGCATACAACGATAACAGGCCTCCAAATCACTGGCCCACTTGAGGAATTCAATTAAACCTTCGGTTAAAATTCGACATTTATCACCATTAGCCAACCCAGTGGTTTGTGTTATGGTCTGATTCAGATAGAATGTGGCAATGGCAATCTGTAAATTATTGCTACCCGATTTAATGTTATTAATATGTTCGACCAACGGGGCCAAACGTATATCAACTTCTTGACGGCCAGCCGCATGATTCATACTATTTGCCAAGGTCCGTACGATCATAAGTTGATTGGGTGCCGAGGTGGCAATATGTGGCAGTAGAGCATCTAGGAAATTCATCGAATTCAATATGACAAATATCGATTCATTGCGCACAGCCAGGCGTATAATGTCGATTACGGGGAACAGGAGTTCTGTAAAAAAGGGGGAGATTTTAATTTGAAATGTAAAAAAGGAGGAGGAAAATTTGTTTCACTTACCACTTGGCCATCTCAGTAGGATTTGTAAAGCTTCGATGGATGTTTGCTCCACCTCGGGAGCTGGATCTGTTAGTTTGATGCAAGCCTCCAGAAGAGTGTCGGATACTTTTTCATTAGTGGCAGGCAATTTGCTGTTAAATTCTCTGAAGAAAAAAGAAAACAAATTAAAACGGACATTTTAAAGGCCAAAGAAAGGCCATTTGAAGTTTTTCCTTTGGACAAGGTTCAAATAGCGGTAACAAAATCAACAATTGGGAATTGATAAAACCTTATTTCCATAACCCTTAGAAATTTCCCGTACATACTTGAGTTTTTCCAAAACCTTGCTAGGATCACAAACGTCGAATGTTAAATATTTGCTGACCGGGAAATGTTTTTCACCTGAAATTAAAATACATCAATTAAAACCTTCCTTTTAAAGGACACCCATTTTTCCCTACCTTTTACAAAATTAACATCCACCTTAGGAGCCTGCGCCTGGCTGGCAGCAGTACTGTAACTAGAACCACCGGTAAATGGATCCATATTACCAGCCGATTGAAAATTGCTATTACTTGAGCCGGGTACATAACGATTGCCACCGGTAAAGGGATCCTGATAGGCTCTAAAAATAACAGAGGAAAATAAATTATAAAAAAATTTCAGAAGTATTGAAAACCCCTTACCCCGTATTGGTGGCCGTCTGTATGGGAGTGCTATCGGCATTTTTGATTATGAAATTTGCCACTTGATCCAAATAGGCCTGAGGTAATTGATGGCGATGTATAAATGCCTGGGCAGCATGCCAAGGATCTTCACCACGATTATAGGGCAGTTTGAGAGGTGGTTCCGTATCGGATATATCTACTGAGAATACATAGTCATATTCCTGGAAAGGAAACAAAAATAAATCAGAAAAGGGAAAACAAGGATCACACAGGGGCCTGATCTGATCAATATTTTTTCTTTAGAAGAAAGTAGTCCTCAGGGACCTGAGCAAATTTTTTTCTATGAGAATTTTTTCCATTCGAAAGATAGTCCTCAGGGACCTAAGGATTTTTTTCCATTCGAAATAATAGTCTTCAGGGCCTAACGATTTTTTTCCATTTGAAAAAATAGTCCTCAGGGCCCTGACGAATTTTTTAAATTCGAAAGAGGGGGCTGACGATTTTTTTCTATAGAAAAAAATAATCAGGAGTCCTGAAGATTTTTTTCTATAGAGAAAATAGTCCTTAGGGGTCAGAGGATTGTTTTAACTATAACAAATAGTCCTCAATCGTCTGAGGAAATTTGTCCATAGATAAAGGTAGTCTTCAATGCCCTTATGCAAATTTTTTTATGGAAAAATAGTAAATTATAACAATCCACTCACCTTGCCATCATGCAGTTTCTTGCCCGACGTAGTTTGAGTGGCCCCAGAGGCTCCGGTGACATCACCCACTAATTTCCAGTTACCCAATTCCCACATATAACACTTGACCGAACCATCAGGATGTCTAACCATTTTGGTTTGGCCTTCACGTGTACCATTTGTCAACAAGGATTCCGGGCCAGGTAAACTACAACAAAAATTTAAATTTCAAAATTAATCAAAATAAAAAAATATTTGCAAAAACGGAAACCTACTCTGTTTTCTTGACACCACCCAAATCTTCGGACATTTGTTGTTTACGTGTTTCCACGGCCAAGCTGTGTGCCTTCAACACAGCCTCTGAGGCAACACGAGCAGCATCTTTGGTAAACACCCTGACAATGCCATCACTTGAACCAGTAACAATATCGCCATTTTGCAGACATGTTACCGACCACACCGACTGGGCGGGATGGACCAAAGCATCACCCAACTGCTGGCCAGTGCTGATATTCCACATACGCAGTGTACTATCTTCACCACATGAAACAATGAAATCATCTCCCAAGGCTTTGAGGCGCGCCAAGGAATAAATATAATTGTTATGACCATTCATTTCATGGACACATTCACCATCTTCATTCCAGACTCGAATGGTGGCATCATTGGCACAGGATATTAAACAGCCATTGTCCATGGCCAATATGCTGCGAACACAATCGGTGTGGCCCTTGAGCAGGCGTAGCTTCTCTCCCTTGGCGTTCCAGAAACAAATACTTTTGTCTGCCGAACCGGTAATGAATTTCTTTGTTTGCGGCATCGAGGCCACGGACCACACAGCCGCTTCATGTCCCTTTAATTCAACAAATGTATAGGCTCCTGTCTGATCTATGGTCCAAATACGTGCCGTCTTATCCCAACTTCCGGTAATAATGCTATTTGGTTCCACCCCGGCTGCAATACTGCACACTGTCGATTCATGACCCTTGAGCGTTAAAATTGGCAAAATGGCATTTTCCGCATAAATGCACACGGTGGCATCATTACTGCCGGTACATAGCCATCGTTGTGGTTCATAAAAGAAGACACACGAGACGAAATTTTTGTGATCCTGCAATGTGACAGCTTCGACGAAACCATTATCCAAAGGTTTCCACAATTTGGTGGTTTTGTCTCTGGAGCCAGACACAATCATTTGTCCCGATTCCGTTATGGCCCCCGACGACACGGAGCGTACATCCATGCTATGACCCACAAGCTCACAGCTCAGTTTATAGCTGTCTAAGGTATTTGCCATTTCTATTTTGTTTTGATGTCGTTAATAAAGTCAGTTCGATTTTCTGCAACTGCAATAACAAAAATTAATTTCTCTGGTTTTCGTTTTGCAAAAAAATTCCGGCCACAAAGATGATATTTAAAAAAATTGCGATAGCTAGAGAATGAATGACAACAACAAGGCAACACAACAATTCACTTTGCAATGATAGCTACGAATTTTTTGCAAACTTTTCTTCTTCTTCGTTTGTTGTTATGACACATCTGCCTTTGTTTGTGTAATTACAGGATGATTCAGACAAAGTTAAATGTAAATCAATCACAAGGTGATTCTTGTCATAAAGAAAAAATGGTTCCGGCCTTTGAGAAATATTTTTTCTATAGAATATTTATTCTCGGGGGGACTATTTTTTCTATAGGAAAAATGTGCTCAGGCCCCTGAGGACTATTTTTTCTATAGGAAAAATGTGCTCAGGCCCCTGAGGACTATTTTTTCTATAGAAAAAATGTGCTCAGGCCCCTGAGGACTATTTTTTCTGTGGAAAAAATGTGCTCAGCCCCCTGAGGACTATTTTTTCTATGGAAAAAATATGCTCAGGCCCTTGAGGACTATTTTTTCTATGGAAAAAATGAGCTTAGACCCTTGAGGACTATTTTTTCTATGGAAAAAATGTGCTCTGGCCCTTGAGGACTTTTTTTGTATAGAAAGAATGTGCTCAGTGCTCAGGCCACTGAGGACTATTTTTTCTATAGGAAAAATGTGCTTAGGCCCCTGAGGACTATTTTTTCTATAGAAAAAATGTGCTCAGGCCTCCGAGGTCTTTTTATTTCTATAGAAAAAAATGTGCTCAGACCCTTGAGGACTATTTTTTCTATAGAAAGAATGTGCTCAGTACCCGGAGGACTATTTTTTCAGTCTCCGAGGACTATTTTTTCTATAGGAAAAATGTGCTCAGGCCTCCGAGGTCTTTTTATTTCTATAGAAAGAAATGTGCTCAGGCCTTTGAGGACTATTTTTTCTATAAAAAAATGTGCTCAGGCACTTGAGGACTATTTCTTCTATAGAAAAAAATGTGCTAAGGCACTTGAGGACTATTTGTTCTATAGAAAAACTGTGCTCAGGCCCCTGAGAATTATTTTTTCTATAGAAAAAATGTGCTCAGGCACCTGAGGACTATTTTTCTATAGAAAAAAAATGTGCTCAGGCACCTGAGGACTATTTTTCTATAGGAAAAAATGTGCTCAGGCTTTTGAGGACTATTTTTTCTATAGAAAAAAATGTGCTGAGGCTCCTGAGGACTATTTTTTCTATAGAAAAAATGTACTCAGGCTCCTGAGGACTATTTTTTTTTCTATAGAAAAAATGTGCTCAGGCTCCTGAGGACTATTTTTTTTCTATAGGAAAATGTGCTCAGGCCCCTGAGGACTATTTTAAAAATATTCTTTAAAAAATCCACGATTTAGATGCTCCTTAAAATATATTCTTTAAAAAAATCCACGCCTTTTTTAGGTTCACAAAAAATATTTTATTAAAAAAACCACGCCTTGTTTAGGTTCTCAAAAAATTTTCTTTAAAATCCACGCCTTACTTAGGTCCTCAAAAATCAGTTGGTCCTTGAAAAATATTCTTTAAAGAATCAGCTTTATTAAAAATAGTAGTCTCTGCATCCGTTCCCCCTCTTCCATCCTCTCATTGATTAAATTGTGTAACTTTCTATTTCCTTTTTCCGCATAACTTTTTATTTTATTTGTAGTCCAAAACTTTCTCCAACACTTTTCCATCGAAACGGATATTTATTTTATTGTTTTATGTGTTTACCTATGTTTTTTTTATTCCTTTACGCTGTCTGTGCCTGTCCGCACCTTTTTATTCGATGCGGTTACATCGGTTATAAATCCACTCATAGCTAAGCTAACTTTCGTTATTTCCTCACAATGTGGGTTTTGAGGGGTTTCTGTTGCTTTTTTTGTTTTCATCCTTTTTGTACTCGATTGTATTACTTCATGTAGATGAAAGTTATTTGTTTTTGTTGTTTTTTTTTTGTTGTATCAGCTTGAAGGAAAACAAATACATCTCTCGCTTGGTGAACGCATTTAAATGTTAAGGTTTTTGGTTTTTTTATTGCAAGGAAAAGTTTTAGATGAATAACTTCAAATAAAATTGAAATATTGAAGTCTAGGCGAAGATAAGAAGGAAACAAACGGTGAAAAGTTCCGTTATCTTTTCAACCACCCATCAATTGACCTACTACAAAAGTTACTTCTTGCCCAACCTTAAATAGTTACAATAGAAAACTCTTAAATTTTACCATAACCTCCTCCTAACAAAGCTTTTTGTATATGAGATTTCCATATTAGATATTTTTTTTAATTATAGTTTTTCTTTTTCGTAATAGGATTCTTTGAACTTCGATATTCTCTCTGAAAAAATATATTTTACTGTTTTTTTACAATAAAAACAAACGTTTTTCTTTCCAATTGACCAACTGGGCGAATGAGTATCGTCGTCACTCATACGCTCCATTACATGTAAGTATGTATTCATTATTTCGGATGAGTGTTGTCGTAACTCATACGCACAGTGGGAAAAAATACCGATCTAGCGCGCAGAAAATCAAAAAATGAAGTTGAAGGAAACTTTATAACTTTAATGCAGTTTTAAAGTAGAGTGTTGAGAGTACTTAAGTCCGTATAAAATAATCCGAATTAATAAGCTAGAACGGAATAACGGTACATTTAAAATAGAAAATTTTTCCAATGTTAAAAATGGCATTTTTTAGCTATAAAATTGCGATGGTCGTGTTCATTCTGTGAATATATTATTATAAAATTTTGTCCATTTTTGATATATAGTATTGGTATTTAATTAAATTGTATAGTTATATAACCCATAAGTTATT
Organism: Musca vetustissima; assembly: GCF_032173495.1. NCBI lineage: Eukaryota > Metazoa > Arthropoda > Insecta > Diptera > Muscidae > Musca > Musca vetustissima. The sequence continues at coordinate 64,345 of NW_026873437.1, forward strand.
TTAATTTAGGTGTTCCGGGCTAAATATATGTAAGGTCCGTTTTTTTAAATTCCTTCAATTAAAATAGGGGTTTAGTATGGAGTGCAGTCGAGTTCAGCTTTGATTTTTGTTTTATTTTTCTTGTGTGTCTGTCTAGAACATCATACTAAATTTTTTCCTGCGACTTCCTGCGATTCTCGGATTTATGGCAATTTTTTTGAAAAAATGCCAATTTGGTGTAGGAAGCTTTTTTAAGGTTTCCTTTAAATAAAATTAAAAATTTGTGAATTTTTTTGATATAATTCATCAAATATGACTTGGAATAGATCACAGCATAGCAGATAAGAAAAAACAAGTTCAAAATGTCCATCCTAAGGTTCCAGAGTACTGGGTGTGAGTAGGAAAATGAGGGTATTTAAGTAAGCTGCTCCAAACGTTGATTTTAAACTCATGCCCTGAATATACATTTATTCCAAATGTCTTTCTAAATAAAAATTGAAATTACAACGAAATCGGTTGTAAGAGTCTTCTAAAATACCGCAGGTAAAGGGTCCACTTTATGAACCCTGGAAAAATATCATTGGTGTAACATTCATATATACACTGTTTTACCTATATTTATGATTTTCGTGGAGGTGGAGTTTATGGACTTTTATTATACCTGTTATGGAGTTTCCAATGACTGACATGACTTCGGATGACTTTACTTCTTTGTCATACGAATTTCGTTAGGGTCGGATACAGGTATCAGTTAATTATGAATGCAAAAATACATATTATTTATAGACTTTTCTACCTATGAATGAAAAATCCGCATTTAACAAATGTTCATTCATAGATTTTTCTCATTCAATAAGTGTCAAAGAACGGGATTATACAAGTTATAAACAAGTGAATGGCGATTTATTTTAGTTCTTAAACAAGTGAAGTGGAAAAATGTCAATTTTGTACAGAGAGCTCTTTGGCTAAAATCTAAAAATGGCTCTGATGTAAAGGAATATGCATTAAATAGACTTGGAGTTAATGCTACCGATTATTCAAACGCTAAAGGGATTTGTCGAACAGTTACCACGCTATGTACGCGATTTAAAACGAAATGTATGGCCGCCAGAAGGAACAAAAAACAAATGGAGCGTCAGCATGGAAATTGGCTGATATAATTAAATGTGCAGCTTTGCCCATAGGTATGTTGTCTGAAGAAGCCATGGAATCCAGAAATAAGGACTTTCGGAACCACAGGGAACTGTACACCAGACAAATTAGTCGTGAGGAAACAATGAGGGATCTTTTTAATAGGTTGCTATTTTCTTCTGATCCAAAAATATCAAGTTTGTCTCGTAGTACATCTCCTAACCATCGATATAGTAAGCCACTATCTTAAGAAGTCCTTAAACTACTGGAGGATACAATGCTACCAACTAATTCAGATCAAAACTCGGATTCTGAATGTGATTAGTATTTAATAAGTAACGCCTAAATTTTGTAAAATATATATAGTTTAATGTTTTAGATATGTAATATTAATAATAAAGATATATATAATAACAATAGTGTTTGCCCTTAACCCACTTTTTACCATCCAAATGTTTCGGAATTTTTAAAAGAAGCTCCCATTTTAGGAGTACTATTAGTTATAACGAAAAATGTTGCTTATTATAAAATGTTTCAAATGCTTCAAAATAGTAATTTTCACCTAAAAATTTAAGTTTTTCAAAAAAAAAAAAAAAAAAAATCGGCGCTTAATGGGTTAATAAAAAAAATTGCCAAATTTTTTCATAAAATAATTAAAATTGTCCATCTAAATCTATTCTTATCCAAAATATCGATAAACATACAGTAAAACATCTACTTTGATTTTCTGCGCGCTAGATCTGCATTTTTTCCCACTGTGATACGCTCCCTGGTCTGTATGTACGTATGTGTTTTCCAATTTCATTTATAGTTTTAGATTAACTTTTATAGTTACACATGCATGTTCTTTCGGACCCACGGGGGCCATAAAGAATAGTTGCTGGTATTGCAATACTGATTGGAAATGTGCGATGCACTTTTTTTCGAATTACAAAAAACAAGAAATGTTAGTTTTTTGTTACAGGTAAGAGGTTAATTGGAAAGACATCAATTATATATTAAAAAATATTCTTTTAAATAAATTTAAAAAAGTTAAAAAGATTTTTTTAAAAATTATTTTTTGATGACTATCTAAATAATAGTTTTTGAGGACCATCTAAGGCGTGAATTTTTTAAAGAATAATTTTTGAGGAATATTTTTTAAGGACCATCTAAGGGATGGTACAGGGTATTATGTCTTTGTGCATATGTTTGTAACAGGCGAAAGGAAACGAGGTAGACCCATAGCTCCTTTTGAGAGTATGCATATAATTACTTTTTAAGTCGATTTATACATGTCCGTCCGTCCGTTCGTCTGTCCATGTTAAATTGTAAACAAAGTACAGGTCGCATTTTTGATTCGAATCGGATGAATTTTGGCATAGCTCATTTATTTGGCCCAAAGACGAACCCTATTGAAATTGGGAAAAATCGGTTCAGATTTAGATATAGGTCCCATATATATTTTCGTCCGATTTTAGGTAAATAGTGCCCACATATCCTTCGATTTTCACGAAATTTGGTATAACATACTGAATTAAGCCTAGAACGATGTATGCAAAATTTTGTGAAATCGGTTCAGATTTAGATATAGCTCCCATATATTTTTTTGTCCGATTTTAGGTAAATAGTGCACCAAATTCCCTATATATCCTTCGATTTGCACGAAATTTGGCACAGCGTACTGAATTAAGCCTAGAACGATGTGTGCAAAATTTTGTGAAAATCGGTTCAGATTTAGATGCAGCTCCCATATATATATATATATATTCTTCCGATTTTATGTAAATGGTGCACCAAAGTGCCTATATATCCATCGATTTTCACGAAATTTGGTATAACGTACGTGCAAAACGATGTGTGCAAAATTTTGTGAAAATCGGTCAGATTTATATATAGCTCCCATATATATTTTCGCCCGATTTTAGGTAAATAGTGCACCAAATTCCCTATATATCCTTCGATTTGCACGAAATTTGGCACAGCGTACTGAATTAGGTCTAAAACGGTGTGTATTAAATTTCGTGTAAATCGGTTCAGATTTAGATATAGCTCCCTAGTTTCGTCCGATTTTAGGTAAATAGTGAACCAAAGTCCCTATATATCCCTCGATTTTCACGAAATTTGGCATAGCGTACTGAATTAACTCTAGAATGATGTGTGCTAAATTATGTGAAAATCGGTTCAGATTTAGATATAGCTCCCATATATATTTTCGTCCGATTTTATGTAAATGGTGCACCAAAAGGCCTATATATCCATCGATTTTCACGAAATTTGATATAAAGTACTGAATTAAGCCTAGAACGATGTCTGCAAAATTTTGTGAAAATCGGTTCAGATTTTGATATAGCTCCCATATATATTTTCGTCCGATTTTATGTAAATGGTGCACCAAAGTGCCAATATATCCTTCGATTTGCACGAAATTTGGAATAGCGTACTGAATTATGTCTAGAACGATGTGTGTTCAGATTCGTGAAAATCGGTTCAGATTTAGATATAGCTTCCATATATAGTTTCGTCCGATTTTAGGTAAATAGTGCATCAAAGTGCCTATATATCCATCGATTTTCACGAAATTTGGCATAGCGTAATAAATTAAGTCTAGAATGTTGTTTGCTAAATTTTGTGAAAATCGGTTCAGAGTTAGATATAGCTCCCATATATATTTTCGTCCGATTTTATGTAAATGGTGCACCAAAATCCCTATATCCCTATATCCTTCGAAATTTGGCATAGCGTACTGAATTGCGTCTAGAAAGAAGTGTGTTAAATTTCATGAAAATCGGTTCAGATTTAGATATAGCTCCCATATATAGTTTCGTCCGATTTTAGGTAAATAGTGCACCAAATTCCCTATATATCCTTCGATTTGCAGGAAATTTGGCACAGCGTACTGAATTAAGCCTAGAACGATGTGTGTTAAGATTCGTGAAAATCGGTTCAGATTTAGATATAGCTTCCATATATAGTTTCGTCCGATTTTAGGTAAATAGTGCATCAAAGTGCCTATATATCCATCGATTTTCACGAAATTTGGTATAACGTACTGAATTAAGCCTAGAACGATGTGTGCAAAATTTTGTGAAAATCGGTTCAGATTTAGATATAGCTCCCATATATTTTTTTGTCCGATTTTAGGTAAATAGTGCACCAAATTCCCTATATATCCTTCGATTTGCAGGAAATTTGGCACAGCGTACTGAATTAAGCCTAGAACGATGTGTGTTAAGATTCGTGAAAATCGGTTCAGATTTAGATATAGCTTCCATATATAGTTTCGTCCGATTTTAGGTAAATAGTGCATCAAAGTGCCTATATATCCATCGATTTTCACGAAATTTGGCATAGCGTACTAAATTAAGTCTAGAATGTTGTTTGCTAAATTTTGTGAAAATCGGTTCAGAGTTAGATATAGCTCCCATATATATATTGTCCGATTTTATGTAAATGGTGCACCAAAATCCCTATATCCCTATATCCTTCGAAATTTGGCATAGCGTACTGAATTGCGTCTAGAAAGAAGTGTGTTAAATTTCATGAAAATCGGTTCAGATTTAGATATAGCTCCCATATATAGTTTCGTCCGATTTTAGGTAAATAGTGCTCCAAAGTGCCTATATATCCTTCGATTTGCACGAAATTTGGAATAGCGTACTGAATTATGTCTAGAACGATGTGTGTTAAGATTCGTGAAAATCGTTTCAGATAGATATAGCTTCCAACGACGTAGCCAGAGGGGTGTTATGACGTTATTGCGTTTTGTTGAAATTGGTGCAGATGTAGCAATAGCTTCCACATGTATTTCGAACGGCTGTCTGATTGAGATTAAATTTTTAACAGTACGACGTACGCAGACGACTCTAAATCTGTCCGAATGAAATTTAGCATAGGTTGCTGAAAAACATGAGTATGTTCCTTCGATGGAACATTGACATGCAATTGTAAGGATACATATGTACAATATACCCAAAGTAATATAGTCGGCCCAGTCCGACTTTACTACTTTCCTTACGGCTTTAAATAATATTTTTTAGGGACTTACATAAGGCGTGGATTGTTTAAAGAATATTTTTTAGGAATCTACATAAGGCGTGGATTGTTTAAAGAATATTTTTTAAGGTCTACCACAAGGCGTGGATTTTGTATAGAATATTTTGTAAAGGACATGACATAATGAAATAAGTTTTAACTATTTGCCTACTTTTAGGTGGCCATACCATTAATTAGTTATTGCATATTTTTTGGTTAAAATAATAATTAGTAGCCGTTTACTTTTTTTATTTTCTGTGGAATTCGGTTAAAATATGTCACGCAAAAGCTTGCCATGTTTACGCTCACTTGAACTACCCGCCAGCAATTAGAATAACATTGGTTCAAGTATTATTTTTCCCACCACCCTCATAAATAATCTTCATCGGTAATGGTGACGACAAATAAATTGCGTTCGTCGTTCGTTTAATTATAAACCACTTCTACGAAAAATAATAGTAATTAAATATGAATTATTGCAAAAAAAACTAATCTCTAGCAGGAGGAGGTATGTCTCAAAGGACTTCGAATACGTAAATTTATGAAAATATCCCAAAAAAGGTGTAGAAAACATGACTTAAGTCATTGTTAACGGTCCAAAACAATTACCATTGGTCATTAACCTATATTGAACATATTGGTCGGGGTAGAATTAAAGTTCACTTGGAGAAATGTGAATATTTAATAAAAAAAATTTACCGAAAAGTATGCAACAAAATTATAATATATGACCCCCTAATGTATGCACTTGTATATAGTAGTCAGTAATGCTGAACCACTTATGTCAGTATAGCAGATGTTAAATGAGAACTTATTTTCTTATCTTCAAATCCTCCTACTCTTTCTCGAAAGCTAATCAATCTTCTCAAATTGATTCTCAAACCTAAAAAAAAACAACAAAAATAAATAAAAAATTGTTAATTTTGTTTTTTTCTCTCTCCTAGAAGTATGCTTTGATTTCTAATTTTTGTGATACTTTAATTTGCCTTGAACTTGACTTACAGTCGTCTCCCACTTCAAGTGCAAAATTTGATTAGGACATTGTGAGCGAAAACCTGACATTGATGTGGCGTGCTGAAAATATATATTTTTGAAATACAATCGAAGGTATGGGCCATGTTCCATTATTGTATGTGATTAAGTTAAGTTTCGAAATACATTCGCTTAAAATGAACTTGTTTTAGACACACCACTCAAGACGACCGCCTCCTGCCGGTCTTTTGTTGAAAACACACCACTTGAATTATTTCTGCACACTGATTGTTGTTATTGTTGCTGGTTGTTGTTGTTTTGGTTTGTAAACCACTTAAAAAGTAGACAAATGATTTGTGACATAAATTAGTGCCTTAAAGTATGCAATAGAAAAAATGAATATATTCATAAATTAATTTCCAATTAGAGGGAAAGAAAAAAGAAGGCAGATAGAGACTAATTTATATTCGCTTGGTTCTCTACCCTACACTTCGATGGGGTGATAATATTTTTCAAGGCGCGGATTTTTTAAAGAATATTTTGGGAGGACCTAAACAAGGCGTTGATTTTTTAAAGAATATTTTTTGAGGAGTATCAAAAGGCGTGGATTTTTTAAAGATTATTTTTTGAGGAGTATCAAAAGGCGTGGATTTTTTAAAGATTATTTTTTGAGGAGTATCAAAAGGCGTGGATTTTTTAAAGATTATTTTTTGAGGAGTATCAGAAGGCGTGGATTTTTTTAAAGATTATTTTTTGAGGAGTATCAGAAGGCGTGGATTTTTTAAAGATTATTTTTTGAGGAGTATCAGAAGGCGTGGATTTTTTTAAAGATTATTTTTTGAGGAGTATCAAAAGGCGTGGATTTGTATACCCTTCACCACACTGTTGTACAGGCGTGTGTCTTTGTGCATATGTTTGTAACAGGCAAAAGGAAACGAGATAGACACATGGTTCCTTTTGAGAATATGCATAGAATCACTTTCTGAGTCGATTTACGTATGTCCGTCCGTCCGTCTGTAGATGTTAAATTGTAAAAAAAGTACAGGTCGCATTTATAATCCGATTTGGATGAAATTTGGCACAAGTCACTTATTTGGCCCAAGGACGAACTCTATTGAAATTGGGAAAAATCGGTTCAGATTTAGATATAGCTCCCATATATAATTTCGTCCGATTTTAGGTAAATGGGGCACCAAAGTCCCTCCATATCTTTCGATTTGCACGAAATTTGGCACAGAGTACTGAATTAGGTCCAGAATGATGCGTGCCAAATTTCGAAAAAAAATCGGTTCAGATTTAGATATAGCTCCCGTATATAGTTTCCTCCGATTTAAGGTAAATGGTGCACCAATGTCCCTATATATCATTCGATTGGCATAAGATTTGACATAGAGTACTAAATTTAGTGCAGAATGATGTGTGCCAAATTTCGATTTAGATATAGCTCCCGGTTAAGATTTAGATATAGCTCCCGTATATAGTTTCGTCCGATTTAAGGTAAATGGGGCACCAAAGTGTTTCCATATCTTTCGATTTGCATGAAATTTGACACAGCGTACTGAATTAAGTCTTGAATGATGTGTGCTAAGTTTCGTGAAAATCGGTCCAGATTTAGATATAGCTCCCATATATATTTTCTTCCGATTTTAGGTAAATGGTGCACCAAAGTCCCTATATATCTTTCGAAGTGCACGAATTTTGGCACATCGTACTGAATTAAGTCTAGAACGATGTGTGTTAAATTTCGTGAATATAGGTTCAGATTTAGATATAGCTCCCTATATGTAATTTGGCCCGATTTTAGGCAAATGGTGCACCAAAGTCCCCATATATCTTTCGATTGTGTTATATCGTACTGAATTAAGTATAGAATGATGTGTACAACATTTCATGAAAATCGGTTCAGATTTACATACACTTCCTACATATATTTTCGTCAGATTTTAAGTAAATGGTGCACTAAAGATCCATAGCTAGGCCGATTTACACAACGTACAGAAGTTAATATAAATTAATCGCTGGCAAGTTTCCTTGAAATCGGTTCAGATGTAGGTATAGCATAGCTTCCATATATAATTTTGATTTATTCATATTCATGTTACCAAATAATCAATGGGTGTCTGATTGAGATTAAATTTTAAACAGTGCATAGGTTGATGTCAGCCGGTTTAGATATATATAGAGATCACAAATTCAGTTCCTTCGTTTAATTTCATGTCCGACTTTACTGCTTTCCTTACTGGTTTAAAGATTATTTTTTGAGGAGTATCTAAAGGCGTGGATTTTTTAAATAATATTTTTTTTAAACCCGACTTTTGTTATTAGTATAATATTAGTGTAGCGTATCATATATTCGCCTCCACCCTCCTCCATTCCATATCTTCCTATTATTTACATGTTAGTATTTTTATCTTTCTTGTAAATATGGAAGTTTTCATTTGTTTGCGTTTTTGTATTTTTTTTTTGGTTCGCCGTTGTAGTTCAATTTGTTGAGCGGATTATTTGTTTTTTATTGGTCTATCGGTGTTGGTGGCTTTGCTGTTGTCTACCATTAAATTTATGGCTATTTTGACAAGAATAGCAACAAAAACAAAAATACAGAGTGGCGAAAACCTCAGTAAGTTTCGGTTACGAATCATAAATAACACCATTTAGACAGTTTAATATTTTAGTGTAAAATGTGGGGATTTTTTCCAGTTCGGTTTTTGGCTTTGGCTTTCGTTTATCCGCAAACAAATTATGAAACGCAACGCAACTCAGGGGATTTCCTGGTTAAATGGTGGGAGGGGTGCGGTTTCAAGAGTTTTTAGTCATTTCATGGGGAATGATTTTAAAATGGCAACTATTCTAGTGGAAAGGAAAATATTTAAGGAATGAGAGTGAAATCTTTTGATAACCTCTGTCGTTTTCATGCGTATTTAAATGTTTCCTCTAAATGCCATTTTTAGTGCTGCAGATCACAATGGACGGATTGTATGAAAGTATTTGAAACAGCGCAAATAAAGTAAAAGTAAGTTTGTGATAGAAGCAAATAATATATTTTTTTTTCAAGTCCTGAAAACATGAGGTTCGTTTCTGAAAAAACGCAACATTTTTGTATTTGGAGTCCTTCGAGGACATAACCCCTCTTAGAGTTTTTTCTTTGCAATAATTCATATTTAATTACTATTATTTTTCGTAGAAGTGGTTTATAATTACGAACGACGAACGCAATTTATTTGTCGTCACCATTACCGATGAAGATTATTTATGAGGGTGGTGGGGAATTTTTGCATGAACCAATGTTATTCTAATTGCTGGCGGGTAGTTTAAGTGAGCGTAAACATGGCAAGTTTTTGCGTGACATATTTTAATCGAATTCCACAGAAAATAAAAAAAAATCAACGGTAACTAATTATTATTTCAAGCACAAAAGTATGCAAGAAAACGCTTTATATTAAGTTAACCTAAAAGTATGCAACATTTCAATAAAAAAATATCCACACCTAATGCAAAATAATGGTTCTTGAAAAAAGTCATCATTTAAGGCCTTGAAAAAATATCCACAACTTATTCAAGGCCATAAAAATATTGTTAAAACCAGTAATGAAAGTTCAAAAGTCGGACCGACCGGGGCCGACTATATGATACCTTTCAGCACTTTGGGTACATACAAGAGATGCTCATATGTACAATATCCTTTAGATAGGATATCTTTGGAATCGGACGAAATTAACTGCGGAAAGTACATAGATATACACATACCAATCTGAAAAAGTGAATGTCAATCATCGAGCAAAATATGTATAAGATCTATACAAAAACGGACATGTTTGAGCCACCGTGACATCCACCATTTGGTATGCTGCAACACAGTGAGCTATCCAAAATTTATTTCGATTGTGCACTAAATCGTCCTAAGCAACCACACTTTAGTTACTTGGTACATCATTTTGGCGAAATCAAAGACTCCTCGGTGCGCCATCTGAACCGATTTCAACAAAACTTGGCGTATATCACTCCAGACCTAATTCAGTACTCTGTGCAACATTTTGTCTCAATCGAACCAGTTTTGGGAGCTATATGGGAGCTATATCTAAATCTGAACCGATTTCAACAAAACTTGGCATACATCAATATAGACCTACTTCTATACTCTGTGCAAAATTTTGTCTCAAATGGACAAATATTGGGAGTTTGGTGCTACATTTACCTAAAATCGGATGAAACTATATATGGGGGCTATATAAATCTGAACCGATTTTTTACGAAACTTTGCACACATCATTCTAGACTTAATTCAGTACGCTATGCCAAATTTCGTGCAAATCGAAAGATATATAGGGACTTTGGTACACAATTTATCTTAAATCGGACGAAGATATATATGGGAGCTATATCTAAATCTGAACCGATTTTCACGAAACTTGGCAGACATCATTCTATCCCTTATTCATTGCGCTGTGCCCAATTTCGGGCAAATCGAAAAATATATAGGGACTTTGGTACACCATTTACCTTAAATCGGACGAAGATATTATGGGAGCTATATCTAAATCTGAACCGATTTTTACGAAACTTATTCATTACGCTATGCCAAATTTCGTGCAAATCGAAAGATATATACGGACTTTGGTACACCATTTACCTTAAATCGGACGAAGATATATATGGGAGCCATATCTAATTCTGAACCGATTTTCACGAAACTTAACACACATCACTGTAGACTTTATTCATTACGCTGTGCCCAATTTCGGTCAAATCGAAAAATATATAGGGACTTTGGTACACAATTTACCTTAAATCGGACGAAGATATATATGGGAGCTATATGTAAACCGATTTTTACGAAACTTGGTAGACATATTTCTATCCTTTACCTTAAATCAGACGAAAATGTATGTATGTAATGTACAATTTAACATGGACAGACGGACGGACATGCATAAATCGACTCAGAAGGTGATTCTATGCATATTTCCAAAAGTAACCATGGGTCTACCTCGATTCTTTTTGCCTGTTACAAACATATGCACAAAGACATTAAAATAAACGTTTTGTCTTAATTAAAAAATTAATTTACCACAGTGTGGTGGTACAGGGTATTATATATAGGTCTCTAAAATATATTGTGGTAGACCCTGAAAAAATTTTCTTTCAAAAAATCCACGTCTTGTGTTAGACCCTGAAAAAATATTCTTTTAAAAATCCACGCCTTGTGGTAGACCTTGAAAGAATATTCTTTAAAAAAATCCACGTCTTGTGTTAGACCTTGAAAGAATATTCTTTCAAAAAATCCACGCCTTGTGGTAGACCCTGAAAAAATATTCTTTAAAAAATCCACTCCTTGTGGTAGACCCTGAAAAATATTCTTTAAAAAATCCACGCCTTGTGGTAGACCCTGAAAAAATATTCTTTTAAAAATCCACGCCTTGTGGTAGACCCTGAAAAAATATTCTTTTAAAAATCCACGCCTTGTGGTAGACCCTGAAAAAATATTCTTTTAAAAATCCACGCCTTGTGGTAGACCCTGAAAAAATATTCTTTAAAAAATCCACGCCTTGTTGTAGACCCTGAAAAAATATTCTTTAAAAAATCCACGCCTTGTTGTAGACCCTGAAAAAATATTCTTTAAAAAATCCACGCCTTGTTGTAGACCCTGAAAAAATATTCTTTTAAAAATCCACGCCTTGTGGGACACCTTGAAAAAATATTGTTTAAAAAATCCATACCTCTTATGGACCTTGAAAACATATTCTTTAATATTTAACCTCAAATAGAATCACAACATATCTAATTTTTTTATGATGCCACTCAGTTGACTGAAAAGGAACCCCTGTAAAAAGAAGAAAAAACCTCTAAAAAAGGATACACCTTCACCCAGCCATTCATCCATACGATTTTCTGTTATTGTTGTTTTTTTTGTAATACATTTATTACAAAGGGTCATAAATTATATTTTGTAAAAGGGCATAACGGTCACAAAAATGCTTCCGGCAAAAATTAACAAACCGTAAAAGAGCCCAGCACCAGCATTAATATCCGCTGTAAAATGTTTTTGAGGAGGGGCATAGCGTTTGTCTTTTGACCCAATTTTTTCTGTTAATCTGCCTTATTCAACATGACTGAAAATTGTATTAACTTGTCACTCAAAGTCCACATCCTTTCCACTTTTTTGTTTCATATTTTTCGTCGTTGTTTCCTAGGTCTGCATCTTTTAATTTTTTTGAGCTATATCCTTGCCGGGGTAATGGCGTAACGAAGTTATATGTTGCTCTTTTTTTATGTCTTTGGTTCATTTCGTGGAAAGATTTCCTTTCAATTTCCCTTTAACCTTCCAGGTTGGTAAATTGGAAATTTTTTATATTGCATTTTGTAATAATATGCGGAAAATGATAATCAATTAGAGCAGGTCAAAAAGCGGAGATTCTTTAAAGATGAATTGTCAGGGTCCTTTATATATGGCACCGTCGGAAAATTCAGCCTCCTTGAAGAAACATCAGGCAACGGCATAAGGTTGATTGACTTCGCGGCAGCAAAAAACATGTTAGTTAGCATTCTTTAAAGATGAATTGTCAGGGTTCTTTATATATGGCATCGTCGGAAAATTCAGCCTCCATGAAGAAACATCAGGCAACGGCATGAGGTTGATTGACTTCGCGGCAGCAAAAAACATGTTAGTTAGCATCACCTGATTCAAGCATCTCGATATACACAAGGCCAATTGGATTTCTCCCGATTGAACAACGACAAATCAAATCGATCATTTGGTGATAAACGGGAGGCATTCATCCAGTATTTTAGACGTCCGATCGATCTGGAGAGCGAATATCGATTCGGACCATTACCTTGTGGCAGCCAAGGTACGCACCCGTCTCAATGTAGCAGCAAAGGTGCGATCTAATGTAACACGGAAATTTGACGTTGAAAAGCTGTAAACACAGCAGATAGCAGAAGCCTACTCCGCTCAACTTTCCCAACTGCTTGACGAAAGCACCCCTTGTCCCGATAATAATATAGAAGCACAATGGTAGAAAATTGCCCAATTACTACAAACTGCACCAAAAGCAACACTTGGGTACTAAAGACCACCATCAAGAAATCCGTGTTACAATCAGGAGTGTCGTAATGTTACTGATATGAAAAACGCAGCGTATAGGGCAACCCTGCGGATAGTAGCAACACGCAATGCGATGGAGAACTATCGGGAGAAAAGGAGAGAGGAGAAACGTATTTTCAGAAAGAACAAGAAAAACGTGAGCGTGAGCAAATCGAGATGTACAGGAGTCAGAATGAAGTCCGAAAATTCTACCAACGAGTAAAACACCAAACCGAAGGCTTTGGTGCAGGCACATCCTCCTGTAGAGATGAAGAGGAAAAACTGGTGACAGATATAGACAGCGTGCTGAGAATCTGGAAGGAGCATTTTGTGAGTGTATCAAATAGTAGCAGTGAAGTGGATACCCCAGAACCAATAATAGATGATGGTATAGAGTGTATACCACCTAGCCAAGATGAGGTCAGAATAGCAACTAATCTGCTGAAGAACAATAAAGCAGCAGGAGCCGATGGGCTACCGGCCCAACTATTCAAGACTGGTGGTCAGGTGCTGGTAAGAAGCATGCACCAGCTTATTAGAACAATTTGGCTAGAAGAATGCATGCCCAATAATTGGAACCTCAGCATCATGTGTCCCGTGCACAAAAAGAAGACAACGCGCTATGTGCCAACTATAGAGGAATACGTATCCTTCCCATCGCATATAAAGTGCTATCCAGCGTACTGTGTGAACGACTGAAGCCAATGGTCAATGGCATTATTGGACCATACCAATGTGGTTTCAGACCTGGCAAATCCACCATTGACCAGATCCTGCGCCAAATCCTGGAAAAAACCTACGAAAAACACATCGACACATTCCACCTATTCGTCGACTTTAAAGCCGCATTCGACAGCCCTATCCGTTCCGAGGTGTTTGAAACTATGTCTGCGCTTGACATTCCGGCTAAATTAATTCGGCTATGCAGGATAATTTTAACAGGCAAAAGATCAGCAGTTAAAGTCGGAAAGGACCTTTCGGAGTCGTGTGACCTTTTTAACATCCACCTGGAAAAGGTCATACGAGAGGCAAAAGTGAACAGAAATGGCACTCTGTACACTAAACAACACATGTTACTTGCCTACGATGACATCGACATAATGGGTCGAACATTGAGAGCGGTAACAGCCACCTTTGAAGAAATTGATAAGGAGCCTGCCAAAGTGGGTCTGTAGTAAACGGCGAGAAGACCAAGCGCAAGACGTCCAGTAGACTCAAAGATTTTATATACCTTGGTATCGCCATAAATAAAACGAATGACAAGAGTTTTGAAATTCGGAGAAGGATAGTGATGGCCAACCGATTCTACTATGGTCTGAGCAAACAACTCAAAAGCAAGGCCACCTCCCGCCAGATCAAACACACACTCTACAAGACGCTGCTACTACCCGTGCTGTTATATGGATCTGAAGCATGGGTACTTGCGCATGCAGATGAGGCAGCTCTTGGAGTGTTTGCGAGAAAAATTCTCCGAAAGATCTATGGGGCGATCTGCGTTGACGGTGAATATCGCCGTCGAATGAACCATGAGTTGTACCAGCTATTATCGGACATCGACATTGTTAGACGTATTGAGCTGCAGCGGCTACACAAGGCGTGGATTTTTTAAAGAAGATTTTTTAAGGTCTACCACAAGGCGTGGATTTTTTAAAGAATATTTTTGCAAGGTCTACCACAAGGCGTGGATTTTTTAAAGAATATTTTTTCAAGGTCTACCACAAGGCGTGGATTTTTTAAAGAATATTTTTTCAAGGTCTACCACAAGGCGTGGATTTTTTAAAGAATATTTTTTCAAGGTCTACCACAAGGCGTGGATTTTTTAAAGAATATTTTTTCAAGGTCTACCACAAGGCGTGGATTTTTTAAAGAAGATTTTTTAAGGTCTACCACAAGGCGTGGATTTTTTAAAGAATGTTTTTACCACCCACATTCCAACCAATTTTTTAAAGCATTCAACTGCAAACTGAAAAAAAACCTCAGGTAGGTCATATGTTGAAATAATAATAACAGCAACAACAACAACAAATGCTTGACATAACGCCAGAAACTATACTTCAAATTCCACTAACAAGCCACACACACACACACAGCATTGAAGTGACTTTCGCTCTTCACATCCTGTTATTGTTTTATTTTTTTTCATTCGAAGAGCAGGTCCGGGGCTGTGAAGGTGGAGGTGGTTGTTGTTTTTGTTTGGTTTCATTTTAATTACAAAGTGTTTGTTTGTTTAGAAATGAGAAAATGCATAGAAAAGTGCGGAAAATACCCACAACAACAACAACAACGACAAATGAATAGCACTACAACAAATTTACATAAAAAACCCTTTTCACGTCCGAAGCTTGAAGGGGCATTGGGTCGGAGAAAACGTACGGGTGGGCTAAGTCCTTTTGTTGTTTTGTATGGCGACCACCCCCGCGAGTTTTCAGGAAAAGAGGTTATGTCAGCCAGTCAGCGAGCGATGATTGACAGTTGAACATGACCATGGTTATGGAGATGTTCAAATAAAAATGCATTTCATGGCCATGGCTGGCAGCGAACACAAAGCCAACCAGTCAGCCAACCGACTAACCCACCTGAAAGGTAGTCATGTTGTTTAGTTATCAACGTCATCATCATTACCATCTGCGAACGACATTAGTGTCGCGGCCATGTAAACGTCACTGTCATTCGTCAAAGTCATAGTAATTAGAAATTCATGTAGACCATTTTTCAATGCTGTTTGGGGTTCAATGGCGTTCGAAGGGCTTGCTTTTCGATAATGAAATTTTAGAAAAGGACAAAAAAGGATAATGAGGTCTTTGAGGATTTTTAAAGGAATATAATTAAAACGTGGATTTTTAAACAATTTTTTTTTGTGGATGTTTAAAGGAATATTTTTTCAAGGCCCATAAAGCCGTGGATTTTTAAAGGAATATTTTTTCAAGCCCTCAAATGAGGCGTGGATTTTTCAAGGAATATTTTTTCAAGGCCTATAAAGGCATGGATTTTTAAAGAAATATTTTTTCAAGGCCCATAAAGGCGTGGATTTTGAAAGGAATATTTTTTCAAGGCCCTTAAAGGCGTCGATTTTTAAAGGAATATTTTTTCAAGTCCCATAAAGGCGTGGATTTTTAAAGGAATATTTTTTCAAGGCCCATAGAGAGGTGGATTTTTAAAGGAATATTTTTTCAAGGCCCATAAAGCCGTGGATTTTTAAAGGAATATTTTTTCAAGGCCCATAAAGGCATGGATTTTTAAAGAAATAATTTTCAAGGCCCATAAAGGCGTGGATTTTTAAAGGAATATTTTTTCAAGGCCCATAAAGGCGTGGATTTTAAAGGAATATTTTTTCAAGGCCCATAAAGGCGTGGATTTTTAAAGGAATATTTTTTCAAGGCCCATAAAGGCGTGGATTTTTTTAAAAATTTTTTTCAAGGCCCATAAAGGCGTGGATTTTTAAAGGAATATTTTTTCAAGGCCCATAAAGGCGTGGATTTTTAAAGGAATATTTTTTCAAGGCCCATAAAGGCGTGGATTTTTAAAGGAATATTTTTTCTGGGCCTTAAAGGAGGCGTGGATTTTTCAAGGAATATTTTTTCTGGGCCTTAAAGGAGGCGTGGATTTTTCAAGGAATATTTTTTCTGGGCCTTAAAGGAGGCGTGGATTTTTCAAGGAATATTTTTTCTGGGCCTTAAAGGAGGCGTGGATTTTTCAAGGAATATTTTTTCTGGGCCTTAAAGGAGGCGTGGTTTTTAAAGGAATATTTTTTCAGGGCCTTAAAGGAGGCGTGGTTTTTAAAGGAATATTTTTTCAGGGCTTTAAAGGAGGCGTGGTTTTTAAAGGAATATTTTTTCAGGGCCTTAAAGGAGGCGTGGATTTTTAAAGGAATATTTTTTCAAGGCCTTAGACAAGGCGTGGATTTTTAAAGGAATATTTTTTCAAGGCCTTAGACAAGGCGTGGATTTTTAAAGGAATATTTTTTCAAGGCCTTAGACAAGGCGTGGATTTTTAAAGGAATATTTTTTCAAGGCCTTAGACAAGGCGTGGATTTTTAAAGGAATATTTTTTCAAGGCCTTAGACAAGGCGTGGATTTTTAAAGGATTATTTTTTCAGGGCCTTAAAGGCTTTATCCCAATTTAGGCACGAAATCCGCATTCTCCTCTAAAATAAAAAAAAATTGTTATTTAATTGCAAAAAATACTGCAGTTGGCCTCTTCTATACCCTCTATAATTAAATTTTAAGAGGCCATTAGGATGCAATTCCAACAGAGGTGTAGTAAATTGGCGAACCGAAACTTGGTAAAATAACACAAATTAAGTTATGAATTGCATAAATTACTGAGTACTCAGAATTTAACTACAGAACTTTCTGTGTGTGGAAATTGAAAGTTAACAAACATTTTCAAAATTACAGAGAAAATAATAACTGTGAAAACTTGGCTAAGTGGCTGTGGCTTAGATTTGCAGGAAATGCTATTACCAAGCACTCAGTTGGCAGTAGCATTTCATTTCAGTTTCTATTTCATCATCATCGCCTTCTACATCTTCAACGCCATCACCGTCATCCTCGTCATCCCCGTCTTCCTCACCATCGTAAATAATGAGTTCCAGTTAACACAAATTAATGTACCGCCGCATTGTTTAATTAAGAGATGTAAGCGAGCGAACGAGGTGGGGTGGGGTGAGGTGAGGCGAAACCTGCATTTGCATGTTGCATACTTTCAGGTAGCTCTGCTCTTAATTTTTGAGTAACCTCCATTTCAGTTTCAAGCTCAGTCTTGCATAAATTTATTGCATGCGGAATTTGAGTTTCCTTCTTCGTTCGTTGAGTGGCATGTCCTTAAATGGTACCTCTTACTTCCGGTGCCCCCTTTGGGGCCCGAGTGAATTGCTAGTGTGTTTAGATTACTATGTCGTTGTTGGTGGCAACATTGTTTAACCGTTGACTTATGAATGACATTGAATCAGAAATGCCTACAATTTTGAATTGAAAACAATTGAAATTATTTTTGTGCACTCTGCATGAACTCGAATGTATCCTAATAATAATATACGTGTGTATCAAGATAGAAAAAGGACCAGTAAGGAAAGTAGCAAAGTCGGACTGGGTCGACTATATGATACCCTTCACCACTTTGGGTATATTTTACATATGTATCCTAACAGACGACGCGTTTTGTTCTAAATCTATACCTGACCGACTTCAGGGAAACTTGCCAGAGACTAATTTATATAACATCAGTACGTTGTGTCAATCGGCCTAGCTATGGATCTTTTCACGAAGCTTAGCAACATTATTCTAGACTTAATTCAGTACCCTATACCAAAATTCGTGCAAATCGAAAGATGTATAGGGTCTTTGGTGCACCAATTACCTTAAATCTGATGAAAATACATATGGGAGCTATATCTAAACCTGAACCGATTTTCACGAAACTTGGCAGACATCATTCTCGATCTTATCCATAACTCTATGCCAAATTTCGTGCACATCAAAAGATTTCCAGGGACATTAGTGGACTATTTACCTAAAATCGGGCGAAGCTATATCTAAATCTGAACCGATTTTCATGAAACTTTGCACACATCCTTCTATACTTTATTTAGTACGCTGTGCCAAATTTCGTGCAAATCGAAAGATATATAGGGACTTTGGTATACAGTTAACCTTAAATCGGACGAAGATATATATGGGAGCTATATCTAAATCTGAACCGATTTTCACGGAACTTGGCAAACATCATTCTAGACATTATTCATTACGCTGTGCCAAATTTCTTGCAAGTCAAAAGATTTCCAAGGACTTTAATGGACTAAAATCGGGCGAAGCTATATATGGGAGCTATATCTAAATCTGAACCGATTTTCACGAAACTTTGCGCATATCATTCTAGACTTAATTTAGTACGTTGTGCCAAATTTCGTGCAAATCAAAATATATCTAGGGACTTGAGTTGACTATTAACCTAAAATCGGGCGAAGCTATATATGGGAGCTATATCTAAATCTGAACCGATTTTCACGAAACTTTGCACATATCATTCTAGACCTTATTCATAACGCTGTGCCAAATTTTGTGCAAATCGAAAGATATATAGGGACTTTGGGCACCATTTAGATTAAATCGGACGAAGATATATATGGGAGCTATATCTAAATCTGAACCGATTTTCTCGAAACTTTGCACATATCATTCTAGACTTAATTTAGTACCTTGTGCCAAATTTCGTGCAAATCGAAAGATATATAGGGACTTTGGGGCACCATTCACATTAAATCGGACCAAGATATATATGGGAGCTATAACTAAATCTGAACCGATTTTCTCGAAACTTTGCACACATCATTGGTGACCTTATTTATTACGCTGTGCCAAATTTTGTGCAAATCGAAAGATATATAAGGACTTTGGAACACCACTTAGATAAAATCGGACGAAACTATATATGGGAGCTATATCTAAATATGAACCGATTTTTCTCAATTTCAATAGGGTTCGTCCTTGGGCCAAATAAGTGACCTATGCCAACTTTCATCTAAATCGGATCATAAATGCGACCTGTACTTTGTTTACAATTTAACATGGACAGACAGTCGGACGGACGGGCATGCATAAATCGATTTAGAAAGTGATTCTATGCATATTCTCGAAAGGAACCATGGGTCTATCTCGATTATTTTTGCCTGTTACAAACATATGCACAAAGACATAATACCCTGTACCACAGTGTGGTGAAGGGTATACAAATTATTCTTTAAAAATATACGCCTCCAGTGGCCCATGAAAAATATTCTTAAAATCAAAAAATATATACTTTAAAAAACTCACGCCTTTGATGGTCCTTCAAAAACTATTCATTAAAAAATCCACGCCTCTATTTGTGATTGATATTCTTTAAAAAATCCACTCCCCTTTAAAAAATTCACGTGTCTGTTGGTTCTGGAAAAAAATATTATTTAAGAAATATTGCCAAAGAACAACAGATTGCAGACTGGAAGATCTTCATGTAGGAGATTCGAAGGTTTCTCTATGAATATGAGGTCCCTATAGAGGATCAGAAATACTTCTCATAGAAGACATGACGGTCTTCTTCAGAAGGTCGTTTTGCAGAAGAGCGAAAGATCTTCCTATAGAGGACCAGAAGCTTCTAATAGAAGATCAGAAGGTTTTTTTTATCAAAGAACAGAAGCTCTTCTGGCGGATTTTGAAAATTTTGCCTAATTTCCCTGCTGAGGTGGGTAGCTGTGATTTGTCATTCTGGGTTCATAAAAGTTGCAAAATATCTGTGCTGAAAAATTTCGATACAGATCGAAGGTATAGCATAATCTCCCTTATAAAGGAAGTTTTGAATGGTTTATCCTATTTTTCGTATTTTGAAAATTTTGCCGAATTTCCCTGCTGAGGTAGGTAGCTGTGATTTGTCATTCAGGGTTCATAAAAGTTGCAAAATATCTGTGCTGAAAATTTTCGATACAGATCGAAGGTATAGCATTATCTCCCTTATAAAGGGAGTTTTGAATGGTTTATCCTATTTTTCCATCGAAGTAATTGAGCATTCCGAGTTTTTGGAGACTGACAATCGTTTTGCAGAAATTCTTACGCGTTGATTGTTCTCATTGTTAGCTTAGTTCTCTGTGACATTGAACAGGACAATGTACCACTATGCGTATGAATGATATCAAAATTTGTGGACAATACAAATACGCCACCTATTCCTATATTAGTACATCGGTTTTAGTTCCTTGAAAAAAAAAATATTTAAAAGAGTATAAAAGGTAGTAAAGTAAAAAGTGTCAGTCAGTGTTGCCGGCAATGATATACCCTCAGCCTATGATTTGCAGAGATCTTCGGAATTTTACACTGGTTTTATTATCCACTGTATATAAGGAATATGTTATTATAGAAGAGGTTTCATATTTAATGTTTATCAAATTGGTTATTCAAAATTCAAAATTTTGTTGAGAGGTATCAGAAGAAGAAGGATAGTGATGTCTGAGCAAACAGCTCAAAAGCAAGGCCACCTCCCGCCAGACCTAAGTCACACTCTACAAGACGCTGATACTACCCGTGCTGTTATATGGATCTGAGGCATGGGTACTTGCGCAAGCAGATGAGGCAGCTCTTGGAGTGTTTGAGAGAAAAATTCTCCGAAAGATCTATGGCCGATCTGCGTTGATGGTGAATATTCTCGGACATCGACATTGTTAGACGTATTGAGCTGCAGGGACAACGTTGATGGATGAAGATGCCCCAGCCCAGAAGGCATATAAAAGCGAACCAGCTGATGATTCACGCAGAAGAGGAAGGCCACGAATAAAATGGAAAGATCATGTAGGATATAATATTGCCAAATATGGTCTTTCAAATTGGAACCAGTAAGGACTGGGCCGACTATATGATACCCTTCACCACTTTGGCTATATTCTACATGTGTATCCTAACAGACATCGCCTTTTCAAAGGAACATCGGCATGAAACTGAACGAACATAAACCTAAACCTAACACAATTTTCTCGAAACTTAACATACGAGCTATGGTAGGGACAGATCGGACAAAACTTTATATAGGACTATAGACTCAATCGAGTACACCGTCCTAAATTTCAAGCAAATCGAAAGATAAATAGGAACTTTGGTGCACCATTTATATAAAATCGGACAAAACTATATATGTGAGCTATATCTAAATCTGAACCGATTTTCACACAACTTAGCACACATCACTCTAGACTTAATTCCGTACGCTGTGCCAAATTTCGTGCAAATCGAAAGATATATAAGGACTTTGGTACACCACTTAGATAAAATCGGACGAAACTATATATGAGAGCTATATCTAAATCTGAACCGATTTTTCAATTTCAATAGAGTATGTCCTTGGGCCAAATAAGTGACCTATGCCAACTTTCATCCAAATCGGATCATAAATGCAACCTTTACTTTGTTTACAATTTAACATGGACAGATAGACGGACAGACGGACGGACATGCGTAAATCGACTCAGATAGTGATTCTATGCATATTCTCAAAAGGAACCATGTGTCTATCTTATTTCCTTTTGCCTGTTACAAACATATGCACAAAGACATAATACCCTGTACCACAGAGTGGTGAAGGGTATAAAAACTGCGCAAAAGACCAACGCGTCTGGAAATCGTTTTTAAGCTAGGCTTGTGGAACAAAAGTTCTATCGGACTTGATGTAGGCCCAAAATTTGGTTCAAATCGGACATTCCATTTGACTGATTTTGGATTTAAAAATTTAGAAGATTTTGATCATTTGTGGGGGAGGTAGCAGAAGAAGGGGACCAATGGGACATTATTTAGGCTGGGTAAACATAAAAGGTTGTACAATGTTTTGTTGGAATCGGACAGTCCATTGGCATGATATTATAAAATCAATTTTTAGTACAATTTCGACCATATTGTGTAGGAAAGGTATCAGAAGGAATGGACCGATATTCTCCATCTTCGAACTTACACCAAGTTTGGAAGAAACTGTTTAATCTCTTCGAGTGTTATCGTGTGCACCCAGAAGAGCGGGCGAACCTTTGTAAATCGACACCAAATTGTCTGAAACGGATTTGGTCCAAAGAAACATGGGGTCTAAACCCGATGTTTTTATTCGTAGCAAAGTGTATATACCCTCATTAGCCAAAAAAATGAGGGTATACATATTTTCCATCGCCTATGAAGCCGAAATTCTAAACATAGATTATGATTATTGATCAACAGCTTCACTTTCGAGATGATCTATAAATTCTCCCTGAATTTCGCTCATTCACTAAAACATACTGGTTCCAGGTGATCCATAAAGACTCACTGCTTTTAGTTCGTTCATGAATACTCCATTTATTTCATCCATAACGTATCTCAGTCTATTTCCAAACACTGCCAGACCGTTTGCTCATTTATAATGTTTCAAAAAATCTCGGTTTTAATCAGCTTGTCTTTAAAAAAATTCCCGTCTTTATCTCTTCTTCAAAAAATCCACTAAAACTGCATAATTTTAATTTTTAATTTTATTCATAAATATTTAGGACCCTATTTTGTTGGCCTTCTTTCCTCTTTGTATTCATACTTATATATATGTACATATGTATTAAATCAATTATATTTGTGAAGTTCTAAAAAATAATAATTTTTTAGGTACATTCGTATATATTGATTTTTATACATAACACAAATTTTCTAATTAAATTTGGCAAAATCAAATGGGAACCCCCTCAAACAAAATCTACCAATATACATCTATTCATATTTTTACCGAACAAATTTGTAATCCTTTTTTTTTGGCAATTCTCATTTTTCCATAGAGATAGATTGTGAATTTAAATGGGGGGTGTCTGTGTGTGTGTGTTTCAAATATTTTTCAATTATTGAATATTGTTTTTTGGGGTTTTTTTGCTTTTTGTTTGGCAAGATGACCTCTTCTGACATGAATATGTTGTTACCAAGTGGATGGGGGAGGGGGCGTTTTATTGCTTTTAGCCAACGTTAACAAACGAGTTTCAAAGCCACACTTTTTTTTTTAGAAAATTCTTGTTATCCAACCCTCCGTGCATATCAAATATTTCAATTTAAATTCATATATTTTTGGAAAAGGGGAAGAGGGATAGGAAGTTTCGATTTTGTTTGGAAATGTTTTTAATAGTTTTACTTGATAAAAAAATTGCATAAAAGGGTTAAGAGTCAAGTGGTAACGACAGTAGTACATCATGCACCAGTTCACTTTCTAATATGTAGGGGAGGCGCATATAAATACACACACATACATACATACTTGCATATCTATTACTTTGACAGTTTAAAAAATGCATTTAAAATAATTATAAAAACACCTCAAGAGGCCATTCATTGCACAAAAGATTTAAAGCAGCAGCCTTGACTTGAATACCCCGGATGAGGCTTTCACTTAATGAAAACGACATAAACTCCGTTGAGGTTCCTATTGGCAACCTCTATGAATTCAGGGTAGTCTACAATATGTCTACAAAGACACACTACACTCTACTGAGACCCTCTCTGATACGTCTACAACGAATCCCTGCCTTAGATCGTCTATAAATATTCCCCGCTTCTGTCCTTTTATAGAGAATCCCTGCAGACCAGCTCCATTCAGAACTCGTCTATAAAAACTTCCTATAGTTCGTCTGGAAGACATCTCAAAAGACCATTAAGAGTCCCTGCTTCAGCACTATTATAAGACACTTCTATAAATACTCACTGAACTTCATTTCCCCTGCAAATACTCCATAGACTTTACCTCGTCAATAAAGACTTCCTTACTTCCTCCAACTCCTACCTAAAACTCCCTGTCTTCAAAAACTAAGAACTCCCTCCAGCCTCTCTGCTTCAGCTGAGTCTATAAAGACACCCTGCTTTAATGTTACAAAATGACTCCCTGCTAAAGAAGGCTCCCTTTAGAGCTCGTCCATGAAGACTCCTATATTTTGGCCTTTAAAGACTATATTCAGAGCGTCTATAAAGACTCCCTTCAGCTCGTCTATAAAGACTTCCTACCTTCAGCTCGTCTATAGAGACTCCCTTCAGCTCGTCTATAGAGACTCCCTTCAGCTCGTCTACAAAGACTCCCTGCCTTCAGATCGTCTATAAAGACTCCCTGCCTTCAGCTCGTCTACAAAGACTCCCTGCCTTCAGATCGTCTATAAAGACTCCCTGCCTTCAGCTCGTCTATAAAGACTCGCTGCCTTCAGCTCGTCTATAAAGACTCCCTGCCTTCAGCTCGTCTATAGAGACTCCTTGCCGTCAGCTCGTCTATAAAGACTCCCTGTCTTAAGCTCGTCTATAAAGACTCCCTGCCTTCAACTCTTCTATAATGAATCCTTGTCTTCAGCTTGTCTACAAAGACTCATTGCCTTCAGCTCGTCTATAAAGACTCCCTGCCTTCAGCTCGTCTATAAAAACTCCCTGCTTCAGCTCGTCTATAAAGACTCCCCGCCTTCATCTCGTCTGTAAAGACTCCCTGCCTTCAGCTCGTCTTTAAGGACTCCCTGCCTTCAGCTCGTCTATAAAGACTCCCTGCCTTCAGCTCGTCTATAAAGACTCTCTGCCTTCAGCTCGTCTATAAAGACTCCCTGCCTTCAGCTCGTCTATAACGACTCCCTGCTTCAGCTCGTCTATAAAGACTCCCTGCCTTCAGCTCGCCTATAAAGACTCCCTGCCTTCAGCTCGTCTATAAAGACTCCCTGCCTTCAGCTCGTCTATAAAAACTCCCTGCTTCAGCTCGCCTATAAAGACTCCCTGCCTCAGCTCGTCTATAAAGACTGCCTGTTTCAGCTCGCCTATAAAGACTGCCTGATTCAGCTCGTCTATAAATACTCCCTGCTTCAGCTCGTCTATAAAGACTCCCTGCCTTCAGCTCGTCTATAAAGACTCCCTGCTTCAGCTCGTCTATAAAGACTCTCTGGCTTCAGCTCGTCTATAAAAAATCCCTGGCTTCAGCTCGTCTATAAAGACTCCCTGGCTTCAGCTCGTCTATAAAGACTCCCTGCCTTAAGCTCGTCTATAAAGACTCCCTGCTTCAGCTCGTCTATAAAGACTCCCTGCCTTCAGCTTGTCTATAAAGAGTCCCTGCTTCAGCTCGTCTATAGAGACTCCCTGCTTCAGCTCCTCTATAGAGACTCCCTGGCTTCAGCTCGATCGTAAAGGCTCCCTTCCTTCAGTTCGTTTATAAAGACTCCCTGCCTTCAGCTCGTATATAAAGACTCCCTGCCTACAGCTCGTCTATAAAGACTCCCTGGCTTCAGCTCGTCTATAAAGACTCTCTGGCTTCAGCTCGTCTATAAAAAATCCCTGGCTTCAGCTCGTCTATAAAGACTCCCTGGCTTCAGCTCGTCTATAAAGACTCCCTGCCTTAAGCTCGTCTATAAAGACTCCCTGCTTCAGCTCGTCTATAAAGACTCCCTGCCTTCAGCTTGTCTATAAAGAGTCCCTGCTTCAGCTCGTCTATAGAGACTCCCTGCTTCAGCTCCTCTATAGAGACTCCCTGATTCAGCTCGTCTATAGAGACTCCCTTCAGAGCTCGTCTATAAAGACTCCCTGCTTCAGTTCGTCTATAAAGACTCCCTGCTTCAGTTCGTCTATAAAGACTCCCTGCTTCAGCTCGTCTATAAAGACTCCCTGCTTCAGCTCGTCTATAAAGACTCCCTGCCTTCAGCTCGCCTATAAAGACTCCCTGCCTTCAGCTCGCCTATAAAGGCTCCCTGCTTCAGCTCGTCTGTAAAGACTCCCTGCCTTCAGCTCGTTTATAAAGACTCCCTGCCATCAGCTCTTCTATAGAGACTCCCTTTAGCTCGTCTATAGAGACTCCCTTCAGCTCGTCTATAGAGACTCCCTTCAGCTCGTCTATAGAGACTCCCTTCAGCTCGTCTATAAAGACTCCCTGCCTTCAACTCGTCTATAAAGACTCCCTGCCTTCAACTCGTCTATAAAGACTCCCTGCCTTCAACTCGTCTATAAAGACTCACTGCCTTCAGCTCGTCTATAAAGACTCCCTGCCTTCCACTCTTCTATAATGAATCCTTGTCTTCAGCCCGTCTATAAAAACCTCCTGTCTTCACCTCGTCTATAAAAACTTCCTTCAGTTCGTCTATAAAGACTCCCTGCCTTCAGCTCGTCTATAGAGGTTCCTCTCAGATCCTATATTTTTTTTTTATTTATATAAAATATTTTTATTTAAGGCAACCCAAACACTTGTAAACAAAAAAGGTCCTTATCAAATACACCAACACACCCTCCCCTCACTCAACCAAAAACGTGTATCTTTGAATACAATCAAACAGTACAGCAACAAAAAAAGGCCAATCAATTGAACAGCCTACAAAATACGATACATCATGTTCCAATAAAACACACACTTACATACATACATATGTATGTAGTACAAATATAAATATATTGGTATATATTGTATAATATATGTTGAGCATAAATAAAAACACTTGTGGCTGATGTCTAACGATTGGGACTTGAGTGAGTGTGTATGTGTGTGTTTGTGAGGAAATAGGGCATGTTTGAAATTACACAAAGTTAAAGGATTTAAGAGGATATGATTTTAAGGAGTTGATGTGGATTAAAACAATTAATTGGCATAAGACAAAAAAGGAGTAAAAAAATAATAAAATTTTTTTCCAAACCTGCATTTTTTGAAGCAAAAAAAAAAAAAAAAAAATAATAAATAAAAAAATAGAAACCTGAGATAAATTTTTTCGAGAAAACGCAAAACATAAATTTGTTTTTGGTAGAGCGGCATTTTTATTGAAGTTATATAAATATTTATACGAGTCAGGGTAATTCCAAAAATAATTATTAAATATGAAATAATTTGGAACTTGTTGACATGTAGACACTCTGTGTGGGTTTTTTCGGGTACGTCGGAGCAAGCTATGCTAATACAGAATAAATTTTTACCAATACTTAGAATTATAGGGTTTCGATTTTGCTGAAAACCTCTCCACCCCCTTTAAGGAAGGGTTCACTTCTTTCTCTATTTCTGTAAAAAATTCTCCGAAAATTCCAATAATATTTTAAATTTTTTATATATTTTTTATTTGTTAGAATAATTCAATTTGTTGTTGTACCTGTCAGTTCATATGTGTATATATGCATGTCCATGTATGTGTGCATGTCCTCCACAATGTTTGTATTTCAATCTATGTATGTGATACACATGGTCCGGTCCCTCAGTGGCCATTGTTATAAATGTTTTCAATGTAGGTATAATGAAAAAAGGGGGTAGCCAGAGGTGTCAGCGGGTCAGTTTGATACTCCTATCGAAAAAAAAGGCTTAAAGTGCATTGGTCGCAGTCTTTGTTTAACATCGGTCGGATGTTTATTTGTAACAAAGGTCAATTGAGCAAATGTTTGTTCATTACAACAGTGGTTGGTGAGAGCGCGAGGGGGAACAATGGACAGCATACAAGCTTTGTTTATTTTTTTAGGGGAGAATATTTTGTTGTTGAACTTTTAATAAACACCAAAAATAATGAACACAATTTAATCAAAAAACTGGACAAAGGGGGGACAGGGAGTCTTTACAGACGAGCTGAATCAGTGAGTCTTTATAAAAGAGCTGGAAGCAGGGAGTCTTTATAGACTAGCTGAAGGGAGTCTTTATAGACGGGTTGAAGGCAGGGATCTTTTATAGACGAGCTGAAGGCATGGAAGTTTTTTAGATGAGCTGAAGACAAGGAGTTTTTTAGCCGATTCTTTATATACGGGAGGTAGTCTGTAGACGAGCTGAATCAGGGAGCCTTTATAGACGAGATGAATACAGGGAGTCTTTATAGACGAGCTGAAGCATGGAGTCTTTATAGACGAGCTGAAGCAGGGAGTCTTTATAGACGACCTGAAGCAGGGAGTCTTTATATACGAACTGAAGCAGGTAGTCTTTATAGACGAGCTTTGAAGGGAGTCTTTATAGACGACCTGAAGCAGGGAGTCTTTATAGATGAGTTGAAGGCAGGGAGTCTTTATACATGAGCAGAAGCAGGGAGTCTTTATAGACGACCTGAAGCAGGGAATCTTTATAGACGACCTGAAGCAGGTAGTCTTTATAGACGAGCTGAAGCTGGGAATCTTTATAGATGAGTTGAAGGCAGGGAGTCTTTATAGATGAGCAGAAGCAGGGAGTCTTTATAGATGAGCAGAAGCAGGGAGTCTTTATAGATAAGTTGAAGGCAGGGATTCCTTATAGACGAGCTTAAAACAGGGAGTCTTTATAGACGAGCTGAAGGTAGGGAGTCTTTATAGACGAGCTGAAGGGAGTCTTTCATAGACGAGCTGAAGGGAGTCTTTCATAGACGAGCTGAAGGGAGTCTTTCATAGACGAGCTGATGGGAGTCTTTCATAGACGAGCTGAAGGGAGTCTTTCATAGACGAGCTGAAGGGAGTCTTTCATAGACGAGCTGAAGGGAGCTCCGGCAGTCTTTATAGACGAGCTGTAGCCGGGATACTTTATAGACGAGCTGAAGGCGGAGAGAATTTACATTCAGACTGGAGGGATAGGGGGTCTTTATAGACGACCTGCAGATAATTTTTATCAACTTTTTTAGGACGATTTGAAGACCAGGGGTATAGCGTGCTGTAGCTCGGTATATACAGGGTGAGATAAAAAATTGCAACAAAGTCAAACGCCATAATTTTTACCTTTTTTTAAAAAAAAATTATTGAATGAATGCAAAAATTGGCCTTCAAACGGCCAATGAAACCATCACACGCTGCCCGAATGTTGCCCTGTGGTATTTTGGCTCATTCCCGCGAAGCGCTTGCTTAAGCTGATAGACACTTTGGTATTTTTTAGTGCCAACCCTGCTTTCCAAAATACTCCAGACACAATAGTCAAACGGATTGGTATCCGGAAATTTTGGCGGCCATTGTGCGCTGGAAATGAATAGAGGAACCTAATTTTGTAACCAAACTTGGGTGGCGCGTCCTGAGTGCGATGGTGCTTAGTCCTTTTGGAATGTCCAAGGTCTACGGTCAAAATGTTTGCGTGCCCAAGGCTTTAATACACCCACCAGAATATTTCGGCGATATTATTCGGCATTTATTCTGATGCCACGGTCGATTAATATGAGCGGAGAGCGACCATCGGCTTTTATGGCGTCCCACACCATCACCGCTTGAATTCTGGTGGCCAACCGAAGGTGCACAGTTTCAGCTGACCTCTTTGGCAAGTAAACACGATCATTTTATTGTTTACAAAATGCTGGGCAACGAATGTTTTCTCATCGGGGAAAACCAAATTCGACAGTTCACCACTTTCGGCCAAGCGATGCAAACTTTTAGCTCTTTTGTGTCTATTTTCTTTCTGTTGTGGTGTAAGTTCTTGCACTTTTTGGAATTTCCATGGTTTTACCCGAGCTCATCACGGTAAAGAGCTATGGTACAAGACACAAAAGATTTATTCACATTTAAATGCTGGAGTGCCCTAATGATAGCCACTTGTGGTTTTCCAGCCAAATATAAAGAAATCACACTATCACGCTTGTATTCCATCACGAATAACTTTTTTCTGGAAAATTATCACCAAAATGCTTTTGTACGCTTATAAACAATATAATGAGCTGTCACTGGAATAATTTTAACAGCTGTCGGACGAGTGGCTTAGAAATGATAGCAGCCTGAAATTGGTTGCAGTATTTTTACCTCACTCTGGAGATATATTCCAGATGAACTTCAGGAGGCCTTTATAGAGAATTTAAAGCAAAGGCCCTCAATAGACGACGCTACTTCATTTCTTCCCTACATAGCTCGCCTATGAACAATAAAAGTCCGTATTTTAACGGTGGAGAATCTGGAAATACGAGCTGATGGAAATAATGAAGGAATTTTAGACTCCATAAAAACTCTATGAAGACTCTCTGTCTATTGGTTCATTTAAAAAAACTCCTTTTATAGCATCTGATGATAACCTTCAGGTTGTCTATAAAGCTTCCATCCTTTCAGTTCGTCTAGAAACCCTCCCTGAGTTTCTAGTATACTTCTTGACCTAGGCTTTATTCATTGCACATTATCAACCTGTTTGTTTCCTCACATGTTTGGCCCTAACACGCATTCACCTTGAAATCTTATCTTTGTATGACATTTAAAAAGATTTGACAGTCATAAATCATTTCGGTTGTGACAGCCTGGTGTTGCAAATGCGAAACCTTAGTTCCATATAAAAGCTTCGAACTGTTTGCGAAAAATACACAGTTAAACAAAAGTTTTCTTAAACATGCGTTCCCTAATTATTTTCTTTGTACTTTCCATTGTCTTGGCTTTGGCTTTCGGTCAGGAGGTAAGATAAAAAATTCGAGGTATTTAATATAAATTCTAATGTGTTAGTTTTTTTCTAATATTCTAGTCATCAACTGAAGATAATTCGTCTTCCTCTTCCACATCTTCCCAGGAAGAGTATGCCTCCTCGTCATCAACTACCTCAGACCCTTCCAGCATTGATGGCGATGATGACTATCAAACGGCACCATTCCCTAGATTTCCATTTGGACAACTTTTGAGCTACTTTTTTGGTTAAGGATGGTGTTTGGAAAGGACAAAAAGGATTACCAAAAAATACAGATACAAAACTGAATACAAATAAATGAGATATAATATTCTATAAAAATCTACGACTTGTGTAGGTCCTTACAAAAAATCCAGGCCTTGTATGGTTGGTCTTTGAAAAAATATTCTTTAAAAAATCCACGCCTTGTGTAGGTCCTTACAAAAAATCCAGGCCTAGTGTGGATGGTCCTTGAAAAAATATTCTTTAAAAAATCCACGCCTTGTGTGGCCTTGTGTGGTTGGTCCTTGAAAAAATATTCTTTAAAAAATCCACTCCTTGTGTGGCCTTGTGTGGTTGGTCTTTGAAAAAATATTCTTTAAAAAATCCACGCCTTGTGTAGATCGGCCCTTGAAAAAATATTCTTTAAAAAATCCACGCCTTGTGTAGATCGGCCCTTGAAAAAATATTCTTTAAAAAATCCACGCCTTGTGTAGATCGGCCCTTGAAAAAATATTCTTTAAAAAATCCACGCCTTGTGTAGATCGGCCCTTGAAAAAATATTCTTTAAAAAATCCACGCCTTGTGTTGATCGTTGAAAAAATATTCTTTAAAAAATCCACGCCTTGTGTTGATCGTTGAAAAAATATTCTTTAAAAAATCCACGCCTTGTGTAGATCGTTGAAAAATATTCTTTAAAAAATCCACGCCTTGTGTTGATCGTTGAAAAAATATTCTTTAAAAAATCCACGCCTTGTGTTGATCGTTGAAAAAATATTCTTTAAAAAATCCACGCCTTGTGTAGATCGTTGAAAAATATTCTTTAAAAAATCCACGCCTTGTGTTGATCGTTGAAAAAATATTCTTTAAAAAATCCACGCCTTGTGTAGATCGTTGAAAAATATTCTTTAAAAAATCCACGCCTTGAAAAAATATTCTTTAAAAAATCCACGCCTTGAAAAAATAGATCCGTGAAAAAATATTCTTTAAAAAATCCACGCCTTGAAAAAATAGATCCTTGAAAAAATATTCTTTAAAAAATCCACGCCTTGAAAAAATAGATCCTTGAAAAAATATTCTTTAAAAAATCCACGCCTTGAAAAAATAGATCCTTGAAAAAATATTCTTTAAAAAATCCACGCCTTGAAAAAATAGATCCTTGAAAAAATATTCTTTAAAAAATCCACGCCTTGAAAAAATAGATCCTTCAAAAAATATTCTTTAAAAAATCCACGCCTTGAAAAAAAAGATCCGTGAAAAAATATTCTTTAAAAAATCCACGCCTTGAAAAAATAGATCCTTGAAAAAATATTCTTTAAAAAATCCACGCCTTGAAAAAATAGATCCTTGAAAAAATATTCTTTAAAAAATCCACGCCTTGAAAAAATAGATCCTTGAAAAAATATTCTTTAAAAAATCCACGCCTTGAAAAAATAGATCCTTGAAAAAATATTCTTTAAAAAATCCACGCCTTGAAAAAATAGATCCTTGAAAAAATATTCTTTAAAAAATCCACGCCT
This sequence comes from Musca vetustissima, assembly GCF_032173495.1. Taxonomy (NCBI): domain Eukaryota; kingdom Metazoa; phylum Arthropoda; class Insecta; order Diptera; family Muscidae; genus Musca; species Musca vetustissima. The sequence continues at coordinate 97,036 of NW_026873437.1, forward strand.
TGAAAAAATAGATCCTTGAAAAAATATTCTTTAAAAAATCCACGCCTTGAAAAAATAGATCCTTGAAAAAATATTCTTTAAAAAATCCACGCCTTGAAAAAATAGATCCTTGAAAAAATATTCTTTAAAAAATCCACGCCTTGAAAAAATAGATCCTTGAAAAAATATTCTTTAAAAAATCCACGCCTTGAAAAAATAGATCCTTGAAAAAATATTCTTTAAAAAATCCACGCCTTGAAAAAATATTCTTTAAAAAATCCACGCCTTGAAAAAATAGATCCTTGAAAAAATATTCTTTAAAAAATCCACGCCTTGAAAAAATAGATCCTTGAAAAAATATTCTTTAAAAAATCCACGCCTTGAAAAAATAGATCCTTGAAAAAATATTCTTTAAAAAATCCACGCCTTGAAAAAATAGATCCTTGAAAAAATATTCTTTAAAAAATCCACGCCTTGTGTAGATCCTTGAAAAAATATTCTTTAAAAAATCCACGCCTTGAAAAAATAGATCCTTGAAAAAATATTCTTTAAAAAATCCACGCCTTGAAAAAATAGATCCTTGAAAAAATATTCTTTAAAAAATCCACGCCTTGAAAAAATAGATCCTTGAAAAAATATTCTTTAAAAAATCCACGCCTTGAAAAAATAGATCCTTGAAAAAATATTCTTTAAAAAATCCACGCCTTGAAAAAATAGATCCTTGAAAAAATATTCTTTAAAAAATCCACGCCTTGAAAAAAAAGATCCTTGAAAAAATATTCTTTAAAAAATCCACGCCTTGAAAAAATAGATCCTTGAAAAAATATTCTTTAAAAAATCCACGCCTTGAAAAAATAGATCCTTGAAAAAATATTCTTTAAAAAATCCACGCCTTGAAAAAATAGATCCTTGAAAAAATATTCTTTAAAAAATCCACGCCTTGAAAAAATAGATCCTTGAAAAAATATTCTTTAAAAAATCCACGCCTTGAAAAAATAGATCCTTGAAAAAATATTCTTTAAAAAATCCACGCCTTGTGTAGATCCTTGAAAAAATATTCTTTAAAAAATCCACGCCTTGTGTAGATTCTTGAAAAAATATTCTTTAAAAAATCCACGCCTTGAAAAAATAGATCCTTGAAAAAATATTCTTTAAAAAATCCACGCCTTGAAAAAATAGATCCTTGAAAAAATATTCTTTAAAAAATCCACGCCTTGAAAAAATAGATCCTTGAAAAAATATTCTTTAAAAAATCCACGCCTTGAAAAAATAGATCCTTGAAAAAATATTCTTTAAAAAATCCACGCCTTGAAAAAATAGATCCTTGAAAAAATATTCTTTAAAAAATCCACGCCTTGTGTAGATCCTTGAAAAAATATTCTTTAAAAAATCCACGCCTTGTGTAGATCCTTGAAAAAATATTCTTTAAAAAATCCACGCCTTGTGTAGATCCTTGAAAAAATATTCTTTAAAAAATCCACGCCTTGAAAAAATAGATCCTTGAAAAATATTCTTTAAAAAATCCACGCCTTGTGAGTTGGTCCTTGAAAAAATATTCTTTAAAAAATCCACGCCTTGTGAGTTGGTCCTTGAAAAAATATTCTTTAAAAAATCCACGCCTTGTGAGTTGGTCCTTGAAAAAATATTCTTTAAAAAATCCACGCCTTGTGAGTTGGTCCTTGAAAAAATATTCTTTAAAAAATCCACGCCTTGTGAGTTGGTCCTTGAAAAAATATTCTTTAAAAAATCCACGCCTTGTGAGTTGGTCCTTGAAAAAATATTCTTTAAAAAATCCACGCCTTGTGAGTTGGTCCTTGAAAAAATATTCTTTAAAAAATCCACGCCTTGTGAGTTGGTCCTTGAAAAAATATTCTTTAAAAAATCCACGCCTTGTGAGTTGGTCCTTGAAAAAATATTCTTTAAAAAATCCACGCCTTGTGAGTTGGTCCTTGAAAAAATATTCTTTAAAAAATCCACGCCTTGTGAGTTGGTCCTTGAAAAAATATTCTTTAAAAAATCCACGCCTTGTGAGTTGGTCCTTGAAAAAATATTCTTTAAAAAATCCACGCCTTGTGAGTTGGTCCTTGAAAAAATATTCTTTAAAAAATCCACGCCTTGTGAGTTGGTCCTTGAAAAAATATTCTTTAAAAAATCCACGCCTTGTGAGTTGGTCCTTGAAAAAATATTCTTTAAAAAATCCACGCCTTGTGAGTTGGTCCTTGAAAAAATATTCTTTAAAAAATCCACGCCTTGTGAGTTGGTCCTTGAAAAAATATTCTTTAAAGAATCCACGCCTTGTGAGTTGGTCCTTGAAAAAATATTATTGAAAAAATCCACGCCTTGTGAGTTGGTCCTTGAAAAAATATTCTTTAAAAATCCACGCCTTGTGTGGTTGGTCCTTGAAAAAATATTGTTTAAAAAATCCACGCCTTGTGTGGTTGGTCCTTGAAAAAATAGTGTTTAAAAAATCCACGCCTTGTGTGGTTGGTCCTTGAAAAAATATTCTTTAAAAAATCCACGCCTTGTGTGGTTGGTCCTTGAAAAAATATTCTTTAAAAAATCCACGCCTTGTGTGGTTGGTCCTTGAAAAAATATTCTTTAAAAAATCCACGCCTTGTGTGGTTGGTCCTTGAAAAAATATTCTTTAAAAAATCCACGCCTTGTGAGTTGGTCCTTGAAAAAATATTCTTTAAAGAATCCACGCCTTGTGAGTTGGTCCTTGAAAAAATATTATTGAAAAAATCCACGCCTTGTGAGTTGGTCCTTGAAAAAATATTCTTTAAAAATCCACGCCTTGTGTGGTTGGTCCTTGAAAAAATATTGTTTAAAAAATCCACGCCTTGTGTGGTTGGTCCTTGAAAAAATAGTGTTTAAAAAATCCACGCCTTGTGTGGTTGGTCCTTGAAAAAATATTCTTTAAAAAATCCACGCCTTGTGTGGTTGGTCCTTGAAAAAATATTCTTTAAAAAATCCACGCCTTGTGTGGTTGGTCCTTGAAAAAATATTCTTTAAAAAATCCACGCCTTGTGTGGTTGGTCCTTGAAAAAATATTCTTTAAAAAATCCACGCCTTGTGAGTTGGTCCTTGAAAAAATATTCTTTAAAGAATCCACGCCTTGTGAGTTGGTCCTTGAAAAAATATTATTGAAAAAATCCACGCCTTGTGAGTTGGTCCTTGAAAAAATATTCTTTAAAAATCCACGCCTTGTGTGGTTGGTCCTTGAAAAAATATTGTTTAAAAAATCCACGCCTTGTGTGGTTGGTCCTTGAAAAAATAGTGTTTAAAAAATCCACGCCTTGTGTGGTTGGTCCCTGAAAAAATATTCTTTAAAAAATCCACGCCTTGTGTGGTTGGTCCTTGAAAAAATATTCTTTAAAAAATCCACGCCTTGTGTGGTTGGTCCTTGAAAAAATATTCTTTAAAAAATCCACGCCTTGTGAGTTGGTCCTTGAAAAAATATTCTTTAAAAAATCCACGCCTTGTGTAGGTCGGTCCTTGAAAAAATCTTTAAAAAATCTACGCCTTGTGTGGTTGGTCATTAAAAAAATATTCTTTGTGTGGTTGGTCCTTGAAAAAATATTCTTTAAAAAACTAACGCCTTGTGTGGTTGGTCTTTGAAAAAATATTCTTTAAACCAGTAAGGAAAGTAGTAAAGTCGGACTGGGCCGACTATATGATACCCTTCACCACTTTGGGGATATTCTACATATGTATCTTTACAGATGTCGTCTTTTCGAAGGAACATTGATTTCATACTTTTTAAATAGACTTTAACTTTGTTTTTCACGAAACTTAGCACATCATTCTGGACCCAATTCAGTGCCCTATGCCAAATTTCGTGCAAATCGAAGGATATATAGGGATTTTGGGGACCCATTTACTTTAAATCGGACGAAAATATATATGGGAGCTATACCTAAATCTGAACCGATTTTCTCGAAACTTGGCACACATCATTCTGGACCTAATTCATTACGCTGTCCCAAATTTCGTACAAATCGAAAGATATATAGGAACTTTGTTGCCCCATTTACCTTAAATCGGACGAAACTATATATGGGAGATACACCTAAATCTGAACCCATTTTCTCGAAACTTGGCACAAATCATTCTGGACATAATTCAGTATCTGTGCCAAATTTCATGCAAAGATATACAGGGACTTTGGTGCCCCATTTACCTTAAATCGGACGAAACTATATATGGGAGCTATATCTAAATCTGAACCGATTTTCTGGAAACTTGGCACACATCATTTTGGACCTAATTCAGTACTCTTTGCAAAATTTCATGCAAATTGAAATATATAGAGGGACTTTGGTGCACCATTTAAATTGAAATATATATAGGGACTTTGGTGCACCATTTACCTTAAATCGGACGAAACTATATATGGGAGCTATAACTAAATCTGAACCGATTTTCTCAAAACCTTGCACACATCATTCTGGACATAATTAAGTACTCTTCGCCAAATTTCATGCAAATCGGAATATATAGAGGGACTTTGGTGCACCATTTACCTTAAATCGGACGAAACTCTATATGGGAGCTATATCTAAATCTGAACCGATTTACTCGAAACTTGGCACACATCATTCTGGACCAAATTCAGTACCCTGTGTCAAATTTCATGCAAATCGAAAGATATAGAGGGACTTTGGTGCCCCATTGAACTTAAATCGGACGAAACTATATATGGGAGCTATATCTAAATCTGAACCGATTTTCTCGAAACTTGGCATACATCATTCTGGACATAATTCAGTACTCTGTGCCAAATTTCATGCAAATCGAAATGTATAGAGGGACTTTGGTGCCCCATTTACCTTAAATCGGACGAAACTATATATGGGAGCTATATCTAAATCTGAACCGATTTTCTCGAAACTTGGCACACATCATTCTGGACCTAATTCAGTACTCTGTGTCAAATTTCATGCAAATTGAAAGATATAGAGGGGCTTTGGTGCCCCATTTACCTTAAATCGGACGAAACTATATATGGGAGCTATATCTAAATCTGAACCGATTTTTCCCAATTTCAATAGGGTTCGTCCCTGGGCCAAATAAGTGACTTGTGCCAAATTTCATCCAAATCGGATTATAAATGCGACCTGTACATTGTTTACAATTTAACATCCACAGACGGACGGACGGACAGACGGACATGCATAAATCGACTCAGAAAGTGATTCTATGCATATTCTCAAAAGGAACCATGTGTCTATCTCGTTTCCTTTTGCCTGTTACAAACATATGCACAAAGACATAATACCCTATACAACAGTGTGGTGAAGGGTATAAAAATCCACACCTTGTGTGGTTGGTCTTTGAAAAAAAATTCTTTAAACCAGTGAGCGGAGCAGTATAGTCGGACGGGGCCTACCATACGATACCCTACACAACCACCACGGAACTCAAATTTTATGCGGGTGTATATTCCGACACTGGGCAATATTTCGTGATATTTGCACCCTCTTGACCGATTAGAGGAAAAGAACACCTGTTCCTCATACTGACATATTTTCCGAATATTACGAGTATTCAGTACAGCTATTGTCCAGATTCCCTTCACCGTGGGTTGTGTTGTAATGTTCGGCTTTCATTCGTGGTCTATAGATCGACTCGAAAATAACACAAACAATTAAGTATTCGGTCCACTTCATTCCAAAATTATTATCTGATCATCACCGAAAATTTTTAGGCGTTGTCCTTGACCATACCTGGAACCTCATGGAACATTTTAAAGCGATCAGCGCTATAGTTCCGCTCTCTAGAGTGATAACGGGTTACTAAATAATATACGAATACGGAGATACCAGTAAATATTTAGGTGTAACTCCCACATCCGAGCACATACAACAATATAATTGGTATTAATTTAAAGGTCAACTACTCCTCTTGGATATAATATAAACTTCTCGGGTCTATGTCCTTCAGGCGTAAATATATACGCGATAGAATACACATTTTGTCATTTTTCACACAAAAGTCATGGTCCATTTGTGCCGCTAAATATTGACCTATCTTTATGAAAACAGGCATGCTTATTCGTTGGCCTGATCCCCTTCTCCATGGAAAATTTCACGATATTCGGGCCATTATTGCGGCCTCTGGAGCGATCAGAAAAACCGACAAAAATTTAGTATTTGGTCCATTTCAACCCCTAAATATTAACCGATCTTTCCCAAAAACAATAGGGGTCTTCGTTGGCCAGAACCCACCCTACATGCAAAATTTCGTGAAGATTGGTCCATAACTGTGGCCTGTATCGTGTTTACAAATTGTAATGGACAGACGGACGGATGGACGCACATGTCTAGATCGACTCAGCTAGTCGAGATATGACCGGTATACTTAAAGGTGGGTCTAGGAACAATATTTCGCGGCGTTACAAACTTTTGGGGCTGCACAAAGCTATAATACCCTGACAACATAGTTGTGTAGGGTATAAAAATCCAATCCTATGTTGGTTCCTTCAATAATATTCTTTAAAATATCCCTCTCTGAAAAAATATTCCTGCATTTGTGTTATTGTATCATCTCTTCTATTTTCTGTTCTCTATTCCCATTTATTTATCCTTAAGGCAATTCATCATTACACACAAAACATTATGCAAATTGCGATGAAAATGTTTTCTTACACACAAAAATATGAATTTATTAAATGTTTCATTTAATAAGATGAAAAACATACACACACACACCCACACATAGAAATTCACAAACATTTGCTGTCATTCATCCATGCAGTGCATTTGTAAATGAAGTGCATATAAATTGTAGCGATTTGCATAATCGCAAGTCATTTGCAAGCGTAAAAAGAAAAGGAAAACTTAAAATTATTTTTTTCATAAGCCCCACCACCCCCTCCCAGCGTTGTGATTGCGTGGGATGGGATATTCGGTGCCTGGTGTTGATGGATTTAATTAAATACTTCATTTAGCACAACAAAAATAGTAATAAGAGGAAAATTACAACAAAAATAAAATTATTTTCTTGATGATATTTTACATTTTATGGAATTCGTTATGGCATATGGAAATGGAAATTTTATGATCAACATTTTTCCAAATGGAAACTTAGGAGGAAAATAAAAAATATGTTTTTATTGAAGGCGTAAATTTATTAAAGAATATTTTTTCGGGGTCTTTCAGAGGCGTGGATTTATTAAAGAATATTTTTTCGGGGTCTTTCAGAGGCGTGGATTTATTAAAGAATATTTTTTCGGGGTCTTTCAGAGGCGTGGATTTATTAAAGAATATTTTTTCGGGGTCTTTCAGAGGCGTGGATTTATTAAAGAATATTTTTTCGGGGTCTTTCAGAGGCGTGGATTTATTAAAGAATATTTTTTCGGGGTCTTTCAGAGGCGTGGATTTATTAAAGAATATTTTTTCGGGGTCTTTCAGAGGCGTGGATTTATTAAAGAATATTTTTTCGGGGTCTTTCAGAGGCGTGGATTTATTAAAGAATATTTTTTCGGGGTCTTTCAGAGGCGTGGATTTATTAAAGAATATTTTTTCGGGGTCTTTCAGAGGCGTGGATTTATTAAAGAATATTTTTTCGGGGTCTTTCAGAGGCGTGGATTTATTAAAGAATATTTTTTCGGGGTCTTTCAGAGGCGTGGATTTATTAAAGAATATTTTTTCGGGGTCTTTCAGAGGCGTGGATTTATTAAAGAATATTTTTTCGGGGTCTTTCAGAGGCGTGGATTTATTAAAGAATATTTTTTCGGGGTCTTTCAGAGGCGTGGATTTATAAAGAAAGAATATTTTTTCGGGGTCTTTCAGAGGCGTGGATTTATTAAAGAATATTTTTTCGGGGTCTTTCAGAGGCGTGGATTTATTAAAGAATATTTTTTCGGGGTCTTTCAGAGGCGTGGATTTATTAAAGAATATTTTTTCGGGGTCTTTCAGAGGCGTGGATTTATTAAAGAATATTTTTTCGGGGTATTTCAGAGGCGTGGATTTATTAAAGAATATTTTTTCTGGGTCTTCTATAGGCGTGGATTTATTAAAGAATATTTTTTCTGGGTCTTCTATAGGCGTGGATTTATTAAAGAATATTTTTTCTGGGTCTTCTATAGGCGTGGATTTATTAAAGAATATTTTCGAGGTGTCATTCAGAGAAGTGGTTTTATTAAAGAATACTTTCGAGGTCTTTAAGAGGCGTGGATTTATTAAAAAATATTTTCATTTAAGCAAACTCCTCCGCAAACATGCACCCGCAACTCTTATCCTATCCTTCCGCCATCAAACTCCTTCTCCCCACCTAACATCCATTTGCTAAACTTCCCCAAGCAGTCATTGACCCGAAGTGGCGTGCATCAATTTCTTTCAAACAAACATGTCATTCACACTTCTTTCGTGGGACAATTAAAAAGGAACAGTGTCTCGGACAACACCAACAACAACACAACCATAATGGTCAACACCATTGAGGATAGTGTTGTACATATCGTTGATGTTCACATTTATGTGTATGTGCGTGATGGTGTCCAATGTGGCGGAAGCCTGACCACTTTGCTGCATCATCACTAAGACCACTTGAAAGTCGTTGTTGTTGTTCTATTGTACAAAAAATCAGTGTCAGCAGGAATGGCCAATGTGCGATATGATATTAAAGAGCTGCACTGAAAGAAAAATCTAAGAAATTGAAAATTTAGACCCTAAAAAAATATTCTTTAAGAAATCCAAACCTCATATAGAACCTGAAAAAATATTCTTTAAGAAATCCACGCCTCATATAGACCCTGAAAAAAATATTCTTTAAGAAATCCACGCCTCATATAGACCCTGAAAAAATATTCTTTAAGAAATCCACGCCTCATATAGACCCTGAAAAAATATTCTTTAAGAAATCCACGCCTCATATAGAGCCTGAAAAAATATTCTTTAAGAAATCCACGCCTCATATAGACCCTGAAAAAATATTCTTTAAGAAATCCACGCCTCATATAGACCCTGAAAAAATATTCTTTAAGAAATCCACGCCTCATATAGAGCCTGAAAAAATATTCTTTAAGAAATCCACGCCTCATATAGACCCTGAAAAAATATTCTTTAGGAAATCCACGCATGAGGCGTGGACCCTGAAAAAATATTCTTTAAGAAATCCACGCCTCATATAGAGCCTGAAAAAATATTCTTTAAGAAATCCACGCCTCATATAGACCCTGAAAAAATATTCTTTAGGAAATCCACGCATGAGGCGTGGACCCTGAAAAAATATTCTTTAAGAAATCCACGGCTCATATAGACCCTGAAAAAATATTCTTTAAGAAATCCACGCCTCATATAGACCCTGAAAAAATATTCTTTAAGAAATCCACGCCTCATATAGAGCCTGAAAAAATTTTCTTTAAGAAATCCACGCCTCATATAGAGCCTGAAAAAATATTCTTTAAAAAATCCACGCCTCATATAGACCCTGAAAAAATATTCTTTAAGAAATCCACGCCTCATATAGACCCTGAAAAAATATTCTTTAAGAAATCCACGCCTCATATAGACCCTGAAAAAATATTCTTTAAGAAATCCACGCCTCATATAGACCCTGAAAAAATATTCTTTAAGAAATCCACGCCTCATATAGACCCTGAAAAAATATTCTTTAAGAAATCCACGCCTCATATAGACCCTGAAAAAATATTCTTTAAAAAATCCACGCCTCATATAGACCCTGAAAAAACATTCTTTAAGAAATCCACGCCTCATATAGACCCTGAAAAAATATTCTTTAGGAAATCCACGCATGAGGCGTGGACTGAAAAAATATTCTTTAAGAAATCCACGGCTCATATAGACCCTGAAAAAATATTCTTTAAGAAATCCACGCCTCATATAGACCCTGAAAAAATATTCTTTAAGAAATCCACGCCTCATATAGACCCTGAAAAAATATTCTTTAAGAAATCCACGCCTCATATAGACCCTGAAAAAATATTCTTTAAGAAATCCACGCCTCATATAGAGCCTGAAAAAATATTCTTTAAGAAATCCACGCCTCATATAGACCCTGAAAAAATATTCTTTAGGAAATCCACGCCTCATATAGACCCTGAAAAAATATTCTTTAAAAAATCCACGCCTCATATAGACCCTGAAAAAACATTCTTTAAGAAATCCACGCCTCATATAGACCCTGAAAAAATATTCTTTAGGAAATCCACGCATGAGGCGTGGACCCTGAAAAAATATTCTTTAAGAAATCCACGGCTCATATAGACCCTGAAAAAATATTCTTTAAGAAATCCACGCCTCATATAGACCTTGAAAAAATATTCTTTAAGAAATCCACGCCTTATATGAAGGACCCTGAAAAAATATTCTTTAAGAAATCCACGCCTCATATGGACCCTGAAAAAATATTCTTTAAGAAATCCACGCCTCATATAGACCCTGAAAAAATATTCTTTAAGAAATCCACGCCTCATATAGACCCTGAAAAAATATTCTTTAAGAAATCCACGCCTCATATAGACCCTGAAAAAATATTCTTTAAGAAATCCACGCCTCATATAGACCCTGAAAAAATATTCTTTAAAAAATCCACGCCTCATATAGACCCTGAAAAAATATTCTTTAAAAAATCCACGCCTCATATAGACCCTGAAAAAATATTCTTTAAGAAATCCACGCCTCATATAGACCCTGAAAAAATATTCTTTAAGAAATCCACGCCTCATATAGACCCTGAAAAAATATTCTTTAAGAAATCCACGCCTCATATAGACCCTGAAAAAATATTCTTTAAAAAATCCACGCCTCATATAGACCCTGAAAAAATATTCTTTAAGAAATCCACGCCTCATATAGACCCTGAAAAAATATTCTTTAAGAAATCCACGCCTCATATAGACCCTGAAAAAATATTCTTTAAGAAATCCACGCCTGTGATAGGCCTTGTAATATTCTTTAAGAAATCCACGCCTGTGATAGACCCTGAAAAAATATTCTTTAAAAAATCCACGCCTCTAATACACCCCAAAAAAATATTCTTTAAAATTCCACGCCTTGTATAGGCCTGAAATTAATTTTATTTTTTCGGTGTATTTAGGTTCCCATTCATCCTTGTTGTCCGACCCGCACATTCTCTCCATTGTTTGTTTGTGTATGTGTAATTGATATTGATGGATTTGATAACGGATAATTGTTACTGTATTTGAGTGAATATGCTTTTGTGTCTGGGTCTATGTGTGTGTGTGTAATTGTGTTTACTTAATAGTGGGAAACGGAAATCTACACTACCAATCTCAGACAATGGACAAACACAACCGTCCCAACCGTCCATCCCGATATGACAACACTGAACCTTTTAAGTGTCCCTTTCAATATGACATCGAGGAAGTGTAAGGACAATTAACAATGTGTGAGTGAATATTTGAAGAGTGTCAGTGCTTATGTGTGTGTGTGAGGGTGCTGGTGTGTTGTGAGTTATTGATGTTTACGGGTAAACAGATACGCCCTGGTTTTAGTTGTTTTTCCTTTTCTTTTGGGTTATTGAATATTTTTATGCTGATAATGATTGTTGTTGTATTATTAAATATTTGTTGTTTTTGTTGCTGTGGATATTGTGATATGTTTATGGCTAAGTGCTGGGACTGATAATAACTACGTCTGAAAAATAATTTCTTTGTTGTTTACGCTGCCTGGTGTTTTGGTGCTCTTCGAAGTCCAAATAGTTTTATGGTTCCAAGATTTTTATTTCTTCACTTGAAATATATTCACCTGGTGGGTATACCAGAAAGTGGAACTGCAACCAAATATTGTAGTCCACATAACTGCCTAAAATTGTATGAGTAGTGTGTCCTCATTGAAAAAACTTGATATCCATTTCCTTAATTGCGGATCGATAATTTCATCTTTTGTTGTTGCTTTTTTAATTTCTGACCCTCTGCCAATTAATTGCTGTAACGTGACATTTTCAAATTGGTTAATTTATAACTCCCACATGTGTCACAATGTGAAAAGCTGTAAAATGAAATCGATATTGTCGCAATGACAATCGAGACAAAATGCTGCAAGGCAGCAGACAATGCGAATGTGTGCCGTCCGGACATAAATTTATGGTAATGGGCTGTACATCTTGACAGCGACGATAGCAATTAATGAGAGTGACAAAGTGTCAGAAGTATAACAATTAAACATATTTTTTCCAAGGTCTTTAAGATGCGTGGAATTTTAAAACATATTTTACAGAGACTGACAGTGAAGTGGATTTTTTAAAGAATATATTTGAAAGACCAACAGAGAGGTAGATTTCTTAAAGAGGGGCTTGGATTTTTAAATAATAATTTTTAAGACCTTAGGCAAGGCGTGGGTATTTTAAAATATTTTTTTAAAGACCTTAGAAAAGGCGTGGATTTATTAAAGAATATTTTTTCAAGGACCAACAGAGGCGTGGATTTATTAAAGAATATTTTTTCAAGGACCAACAGAGGCGTGGATTTATTAAAGAATATTTTTTCAAGGACCAACAGAGGCGTGGATTTATTAAAGAATATTTTTTCAAGGACAAACAGAGGCGTGGATTTATTAAAGAATATTTTTTCAAGGACTAACAGAGGCGTGGATTTATTAAAGAATATTTTTTCAAGGACCAACAGAGGCGTGGATTTATTAAAGAATATTTTTTCAAGGACTAACAGAGGCGTGGATTTATTAAAGAATATTTTTTCAAGGACTAACAGAGGCGTGGATTTTTCAAAGAATATTTTTCGAAGGACTAACAGAGGCGTGGATTTTTCAAAGAATATTTTTCGGAGGACTAACAGAGGCGTGGATTTTTCAAAGAATATTTTTTCAAGGACCAACAGAGGCGTGGATTTATTAAGGAATATTTTTTCAAGGACCAACAGAGGCGTGGATTTATTAAGGAATATTTTTTCAAGGACCAACAGAGGCGTGGATTTATTAAGGAATATTTTTTCAAGGACCAACAGAGGCGTGGATTTATTAAGGAATATTTTTTCAAGGACCAACAGAGGCGTGGATTTATTAAGGAATATTTTTTCAAGGACCAACAGAGGCGTGGATTTATTAAGGAATATTTTTTCAAGGACCAACAGAGGCGTGGATTTATTAAGGAATATTTTTTCAAGGACCAACAGAGGCGTGGATTTATTAAGGAATATTTTTTCAAGGACCAACAGAGGCGTGGATTTATTAAGGAATATTTTTTCAAGGACCAACAGAGGCGTGGATTTATTAAGGAATATTTTTTCAAGGACCAACAGAGGCGTGGATTTATTAAGGAATATTTTTTCAAGGACCAACAGAGGCGTGGATTTATTAAGGAATATTTTTTCAAGGACCAACAGAGGCGTGGATTTATTAAGGAATATTTTTTCAAGGACCAACAGAGGCGTGGATTTATTAAGGAATATTTTTTCAAGGACCAACAGAGGCGTGGATTTATTAAGGTTCAGATTTAGATATAGCTTCCATATATATTTTTGTCCGATTTAAGGTAAATGCCTTCTGGGCTGGGGCATCTTCATTCATTCTCACAACATGACTTAGCCAACGTAGTCGCTGCAGCTCAATACGTCTAACAATGTCGATGCCCTAGAATAGCTGGTACAACTCATGGTTCATTAGACGGCGATATTCATTGTCAACGCAGATCGGCCCATAGATCTTTCATAGAATTTTTATCTCAAACACTCCAAGAGCTGCCTCATTTGCTTGCGCAAGTACCCATGCCTTAGATCCATATAACAGTACGGGTAGTATCAGCGTCTTGTAGAGTGTGAGTTTCGTCTGGGGGGAGGTGGCCTTGATTTTGAGTTGTTTGCTTAGACCATAGTAGCATCTGTAGGCCATCGCAATCCTTCTCCGAATTTTAAAACTGATGTCATTCCTTTTTATTTATGGCGGTACCAAGGTATATAAAATCTTTGACTACCTCGAAGCTGTAGTTCTCAAGCTCCACAGTTGGTCCGAGTCTACTGGACGTCTTGCGCGCTTATACCATCAGCTTGGTTTCGTCGTTTATTGCCAGACCCCCTTTGGAAGACTCCTTCTAAATTTGTTCAAAGGTGGCTGTTACCGCTCTCAATGTTCGACCCACCATGTCGATGTCATCGGCGTAGGCGAGTAACATGTGTTGTTTGGTGTACAGAGTGTCATTTCTGTTCACTTTTGCCTCTCGTATGACATTTTCCAGCAGTATGTTAAAAAGGTCACACGACAAACTGTCACCTTGTCTGAATCCTCGTTCTGTATTAAAGGGCTCCGAGAGGTCTTTTCCGACTTTAACTGCCGATATTGTGCCTGTTAAAGTTATCCTGCATAGCCGAATTAATTTTGCAGGAATGCCAAACGCAGACATGGCTTTATACACCTCTGAACGGAATGCGGAATGTGGCTTTATAGTCGACGATAAAGAGGGAATGTGTCGATGTATTTTTCGTGGGTCTTTTTCAGGATTTGGCGCAGAGTGAAAATCTGGTCGATGGTGGATTTGCAAGGTCTGAAGCCACATTGGTATGGTCCAATAATGTCATTGGCCATTGGCTCCAGTCGTTCACACAGTACGCTGGATAGCACTTTATATGCGATGGGATGGAGACTTATTCCTCTATAGTTGGCACATATATTCTTGTCTCCTTTTTTTGCACGGGGCATATTATGCTGAGGTTCCAATCATTGGGCATGCATTCTTCTTGCTAAATTGTACTAATCAGCTGGTGCATGCTCCTGAACAGCATCTGACATCGACACCTGCTGGTTTATTATTCTTCAACCGATTGATTACTATTCTGACTTCATCTTGGCTAGGTGGTATACACTCTATACCGTCTTCTCTTATTGGTTCTGGGGTATCCACTTCACTGCTACTGTTTGATACCAGAAGTCTTTCAAAATGCTCCTTCAAGATCCTCAACAACCTGTCTGAATCTGTCACCAGGTTTCCTTCTTTATCTCTACAGGAGGATGAGCCTGTACCAAAACCTTCGGTTTGGCGTTTTAGCCGTTGGTAGAATTTTCGGAATTTATTCTGACTTCTGTACATCTCGATTTGCTCACGCTCACGTTTTTCTTCTTTTTTCTTCATTTTTCTGAAAATACGTTTCTCCTCTCTCCTTTTCTCCAGATAGTTCTCCACCGCATTACGTGTTGCTACTGTCCGCAGGGTTGCCCTATACGCTGCGTTTTTCAATCAGTAGCATTACGATACTTGTACCAAGATTGCTATAAATCGATTTAAATAAGTTTGTCCAATTGTACGCAACAGAATCTGGCTACTTCTCTAATTCTGCCTGAATGAAATGAAACTTAGCATAGGTTTTAGAGTATATATACGGATTGATGTTATTCGGTTCCCAAATATGTAGATAAAGACCACATATTTAAGTTCGTTCAATTTCAATTTCAATGTTCCTTCTAAAAGGCGACGTCTATTAGGATATATATGAAGAATATACTAAAGTGGTGAAGGTGAAGAATATTTTTAGGGACCTACAAAAGGCGTGAATTTTTTAAAGACTATTTTTAGGGACCTACACAAGGCGTGGATTTTTTAAAGACTATTTTTAGGGACCTACACAAGGCGTGGATTTTTCAAAGACTATTTTAAGGGACCTACAAAAGGCGTGGATTTTTTAAAGACTATTTTAAGGGACCTACAATAGGCGTGGATTTTTTAAAGACTATTTTTAGGGTCCTACACAAGGCGTGGATTTTTAAAGACTATTTTTAGGGACCTACACAAGGCGTGCACTTTTTTAAAGACTAGTTTTAGGGACCTACACAAGGCGTGCACTTTTTTAAAGACTATTTTTAGGGACCTACACAAGGCGTGCACTTTTTTAAAGAATATTTTTTTTTATATTTAATTTACATCACTTTTTAAAGCTGTCACATTATGTCATTGCCATAAACAAAAAAAACTTTGAAATGCCATTAAAAATTCTGTAACACCGTTTGATGCTGTCAAATAAAGTGGCTGTTCGATGTTTGTCTGTCTGTCCGATTTAATTATTCAATTTCGAAATGAGTTTCACTGGTCATTTAATAGTTTAACACATTACACGCATGCATACAAATGCGTCCATACGTATATATGTACACCTGTATGTATGTAATTTTATTCAATAATGTTTGTTAAGTGACCCATGTGGCGTATGAGTGACAGATCTATTAACGAAAAATTAATAGCACATATAATGCAAACGAAGGGTTATTAACGGAAAAAATAGTAAAATATTAAGGGATATTGAGAGGATTACACAAGGATGTGGTGTGGAATATAATAAGTGTGTTTGTCGGATTGTGCGCGAAATTTTCAGTTGATTGGAAGTTATTATACACATATAAAAGCCTGTCGATTCCATAAAGGATTCCAGTAGTTTTTTTTTTTTTTTGAAAGCAAAATCTTTATTCAGTTTATATTAATTCGATGTTTTTAATTGCATTTTTTACTTTCCGAATTCAAACGAAAATCCAATCTTAGCTGGGTCAAATTCATCTTCAGAGGGTTGAGGTTCAGGATTGTCATGTTTTCCATCATCTCCTTCAAGATGTTGCTGTAATGGATAAAATTATATGTTTTTCAAATAATGGATATTCTTCAAGGATAGTACTTACCTGGCCCAATGCTACAGCCAAAATGGTGAAAAATATTAAAATCTTTGCAAAAGAAACGCATCTTGAGTGTTCAATAGAAAGTTGTTGTGAAGTGTGGAAATAAGTTCCGCCTTATATACCCTAAATTCGAATGGTTTATTTTAATATATTCCCATTATGGAAATTTCCAATGATTAATGACCTACGAAGGAATTTATTGCACAAATTCTAGGAATATGGTAATTATTGAATATGAATTAGCAATCATCTGGTAGTGACATGTTAAAAAAATAATAGGATCTAAAAAGTTGTGTCTTAAAAAAAAAACAAAAAAAAATCCGCGTCATGTGTAGGTCCCTAAAATAATATTCTTTAAAAAATCCACGCCTTTGGATGGTCATTGAAAAAATAATCTTTACCAAATCCACGCCTTGTGTAGTTGGTCCTATATATATAAAAGATTTGCTTTATAAAATGGCACTAAAAAGTATTAAAGTTGTATTGCGCCGGAATGGTTGGAAGTACAACACTGAAATTTGGTATGCAGTTTTGTCAGTAATAAGGGTATGCAGGGTATGTATGTGTAGAAAAATTTTGGAAATTAGTTCTAAAAGTACTAAATAATGTATTTGAATGGAACCGGTAGCGATACATATCTGAAACATGGTATGTAGTTTAAGCTATTAAAAATAAAAATGATATGCAAAATATTTTTTGAATATTAGTACTAAAATACACCAAAACTGTATTACACCGCAACGATTGGAAGTAGAACTCTAAAATTTGGTATACAGCTTTGTCAATGATAAGCGAATCAGAATGTGTGAACAAATTTTGGAAGTTAGTACTAAAGGTACTAAAAAGTACTAAATATTTTACTACGATGGAACAGGTTGGGATAAATATCTGAAATTTGGTACGCAACTTAAGCTATTACAAATAGAAAAAATGTATGTTTTTTGGAAATTTGTACTAAAAATTTTTAGATAGTATATTGCAATATAACCGACAGAGATAAAAATGTGAAACGGGACATTTAGCTTTAACTATTACAAATAGAATACTATGCTCAACATTTTTATACCCTTCACCACACTGATAATGGAAAAGTTAGAGATTAAAATCTGTAGCTTAACGATATAAATAAGCGATATGAATATTTTTTTTTCGAAAATTGTATTAAATATTGTAGCACAGTTAATGGTAAATAAATTTAAATGTAAAGTTAAAGTACAAAAATTTCCAACTCTTAGTATTTGCTTTATTGGAAATTAGTACTAAACGGCACCAAAAACACAAAATATTGCACGGTGTGCAAAAAAGTGTCATACTGAAATTCGGTATGTAGCTTTGTATATTTTAAAAAGTGGAATACGCCAAAAATTGGTACAAGGTTTTTTCCTATGAAAACCAATGCTTTTCACAATTTTGTTTGACATTTGTACTTAAAGTACTAAATATTGTATACGTCATAACGAGTAGAGGTAGACTCCTGAAATTGTGTATGTATATTTAGTTATAACAATGAGCGGAGCAGTATAGTCGGACGGGACCGACCATATGATACCCTACACAACTTCCACGACAGTCTAACTTTGTGTGGTTTTATGTTCTGAGCATGGGCAATATTTCGCGAATATTTGCACCCTCTTGACGAACTAGAGGTCAACAAATATTAATAACATTCAGTACAGCCTTGTTGTGAAGTTCGGCTATCAATTATGCCCTATAGATCGACTCAAAATTACACAAAAAATTAAATTTATCCCAAAACTATTATCTGATCATCACCGAAAATTGTCTTTGACCATACCTGGATCCTCATGAAAAAGTTTAAAGCGATCAGCTCTATATTTCCGCCCTCTAGTGTGGTAATGGATTACTAAATTGTATATGAATACGTAACCACGTGTAAATATTTATGTGTAACTCCCACATCCGGGTACATACGACAATAATAGTGGTTTCGATGTAAAGGTCAACTACTCCTCTTCGATATACTATCAACATGTTGGGTCTATGTCCTTCAGGTGTAAATATATACGCTATAGAAGAAAAATTTGGTCATTTTCACACAAAAGTCAGGGTCCATTTGACTCGCTAAATATTGACCGATTTTTATCAAAACAGGCATGCCTTTTCTTTGGCCCGATCCCCTTCTCCTTGTAAAAATGTTTGGGCCATAATTGCGGCCTCTGGAGCGACCAGAAAATCAGACAAAAATAAAGTTTTTGGTCCATTTCACCCCCTAAATATTAAACGATCCTTACCAAAAACAATAGGGGTCTTCATTGGCCAGAACCAATCCTACATGCAAAATTACGTGGAGATTGGTCCATAAATGTGGCCTGTATCTTCAAGAGTTCTTGAGATATTCACTTGAAATTTTGTTGGGACATTCTTGAATTAGTGTAGATTCGAATTATGTCAAAAAAAAAAAAAATCCACGCCTTGTGTGGTTGGTCCTCGAATAAAATATTCTTTAAAAAATTGACGTCTCTGTTGTTCATTGAAAAAATATTCTTTAAAAAATTCAAGCCTTTAAAAATAACTTGACAATTAATTTTCATAGAATCCTATAAATAATTTATTAATAAATTTGTTTATAAATAAAATTAAGTGTCATTAATTTTGTTTATAACCAACAAATTTAGTTGCCCTGAACCTCCAATAAATTCTTAATTTATTTCCAATTAATTTCAATAGTTTGTTTACAGCCAAAGCCACTTGATTCGAAATATAAAAATGGCTATTTGTGAACACATGTAAATATCGATTAACCTCTAATTTGTTTGTCTGTGTATGTGTGTGAGCCTCACTGTATGCCGTAACCCTGCATGTTCGTAATTTCCAATTCCTAATAATTTCTCTTAATGACATTAGGGAAATTCGCTCCTGCTCCTCCCCTTCCGATTAAGAACATAATTTCTATTTGGAACTAATCACAGATAATACGTTAATTTGTAGTTAACTTTTTAGTTGGCGGGGTGGTGGTGGATAATTCCACTCCCTCAGGGCACCTAGACACATATGCTCATAATAGTTGAGAGTGTGGGTGTATGTGATATATGTAAAAGTGAAATAGATTTGAGTTGTGTTGTTATTGTTATTGTTGCAGAAAATTACTTTATTATCAGGCTTCGTAGAATATTGAGCTTTAAATGGATTTGGGATTTTTTTGTTTTTTTTTTTCTCTTTTCGATGATTAGGATGGGATTGGTAAAGGTGGGGGAGATGAGGTTCGCTATTCAACACTAGTGGTGGAAAGTTTAACTACAGACAAATTTAAAAATGTCAAATACGAATTTAGAAAAATAAATCGAACAAAATACCAATGCGGTAGGTATATTGACCCTAGTAAACCTACTTTCAAGCATTTGTATAATATGCACCTGATTTTTTTATTTTATTTATTAATTGTGTAAACCTATTATAACCACTGTAAATCTATTGCGTCCTTTGAGGACACTCATATAGTTGTTTATTCGAATTGCTTTGTAAACAACATGTGAGTGACACGCTATCCTTGATATTGAAAACACACAAATAATAGAAAGGGTAGACAAGAATTATGGGATTACATTTTGACTTAATCACTTTCATATACAAACGGGACCCTTCACACATGCACGTACATATGGTTGTTTATCTATGATATTAGTCAAAGGTATGCGACGCCTTTTTGGGTTGCATGCCAGGAGAATGGCATGCAATCTTCCTAAATAATTTAATTGGAACACGAAAATTGGACAAATGACTTGGTAAACAAATTAAAAAAAGAAAACAATGACAATATAATAAATAAAAAATCTTTTCGAGGCCTATATAAGGCGTGGATTTTTTAAAGAATATCTTTTCGAGGCCTATATAAGGCGTGGATTTTTTAAAGAATATCTTTTCGAGGCGTGGATTTTTTAAAGAATATCTTTTCGAGGCCTATATAAGGCGTGGATTTTTTAAAGAATATCTTTTCGAGGCCTATATAAGGCGTGGATTTTTTAAAGAATATCTTTTCGAGGCCTATATAAGGCGTGGATTTTTTAAAGAATATCTTTTCGAGGCCTATGTAAGGTGTGGATTTTTTAAAGAATATTTTTTCAAAGACCATCCAAAGGCGTGGATTTTTTAAAGAATATTTTTTCAAGGACCATCCAAAGGCGTGGATTTTTTAAAGAATATTTTTTCAAGGACCATCCAAAGGCGTGGATTTTTTAAAGAATATTTTTTCAAGGACCATCCAAAGGCGTGGATTTTTTAAAGAATATTTTTTCAAGGACCATCCAAAGGCGTGGGTTTTTTAAAGAATATTTTTTCAAAGACCATCCAAAGGCGTGGATTTTTTAAAGAATATTTTTTCAAGGACCATCCAAAGGCGTGGATTTTTTAAAGAATATTTTTTCAAGGACCATCCAAAGGCGTGGGTTTTTTAAAGAATATTTTTTCAAAGACCATCCAAAGGCGTGGATTTTTTAAAGAATATGTTTTCAAGGACCATCCAAAGGCGTGGGTTTTTTAAAGAATATTTTTTCAAAGACCATCCAAAGGCGTGGATTTTTTAAAGAATATTTTTTCAAGGACCAACTACACAAGGTGTGGATTTTTTAAAGAATATTTTTTCAAGGACCATCCAAAGGCGTGGATTTTTTAAAGAATATTTTTTCAAGGACCATCCAAAGGCGTGGATTTTTTAAAAAATATTTTTTCAAGGACCATCCAATGGCGTGGATTTTTTAAAGAATATTTTTTCAAGGACCATCCAAAGGCGTGGATTTTTTAAAGAATATTTTTTCAAGGACCATCCAAAGGCGTGGATTTTTTAAAGAATATTTTTTCAAGGACCATCCAAAGGCGTGGATTTTTTAAAGAATATTTTTTCAAGGACCATCCAAAGGCGTGGATTTTTTAAAGAATATTTTTTCAAGGACAAAGGCGTGGATTTTTTAAAGAATATTTTTTCAAGGACCAACTACACAAGGTGTGGATTTTTTAAAGAATATTTTTTCAAGGACCATCCAAAGGCGTGGATTTTTTAAAGAATATTTTTTCAAGGACCATCCAAAGTCGTGGATTTTTTAAAGAATATTTTTTCAAGGACCATCCAAAGGCGTGGATTTTTTAAAGAATATTTTTTCAAGGACCATCCAAAGGCGTGGATTTTTTAAAGAATATTTTTTCAAGGACCATCCAAAGGCGTGGATTTTTTAAAGAATATTTTTTCAAGGACCATCCAAAGTCGTGGATTTTTTAAAGAATATTTTTTCAAGGACCATCCAAAGGCGTGGATTTTTTAAAGAATATTTTTTCAAGGACCATCCAAAGGCGTGGATTTTTTAAAGAATATTTTTTCAAGGACCATCCAAAGGCGTGGATTTTTTAAAGAATATTTTTTCAAGGACCATCCAAAGGCGTGGATTTTTTAAAGAATATTTTTTCAAGGACCATCCAAAGGCGTGGATTTTTTAAAGAATATTTTTTCAA
This sequence comes from Musca vetustissima, assembly GCF_032173495.1. Lineage (NCBI taxonomy): Eukaryota > Metazoa > Arthropoda > Insecta > Diptera > Muscidae > Musca > Musca vetustissima. The sequence continues at coordinate 119,067 of NW_026873437.1, forward strand.
GGACCATCCAAAGGCGTGGATTTTTTAAAGAATATTTTTTCAAGGACCATCCAAAGGCGTGGATTTTTTAAAGAATATTTTTTCAAGGACCATCCAAAGGCGTGGATTTTTTAAAGAATATTTTTTCAAGGACCATCCAAAGGCGTGGATTTTTTAAAGAATATTTTTTCAAGGACCATCCAAAGGCGTGGATTTTTTAAAGAATATTTTTTCAAGGACCATCCAAAGGCGTGGATTTTTTAAAGAATATTTTTTCAAGGACCATCCAAAGGCGTGGATTTTTTAAAGAATATTTTTTCAAGGACCATCCAAAGGCGTGGATTTTTTAAAGAATATGTTTTCAAGGACCATCCAAAGGCGTGGATTTTTTAAAGAATATTTTTTCAAGGACCATCTAAAGGCGTGGATTTTTTAAAGAATATTTTTTCAAGGACCATCCAAAGGCGTGGATTTTTTAAAGAATATTTTTTCAAGGACCATCCAAAGGCGTGGATTTTTTAAAGAATATTTTTTCAAGGACCATCCAAAGGCGTGGATTTTTTAAAGAATATTTTTTCAAGGACCATCCAAAGGCGTGGATTTTTTAAAGAATATTTTTTCAAGGACCATCCAAAGGCTTGGATTTTTTAAAGAATATTTTTTCAAGGACCATCCAAAGGCGTGGATTTTTTAAAGAATATTTTTTCAAGGACCATCCAAAGGCGTGGATTTTTTAAAGAATATTTTTTCAAGGCCTATATAAGGCGTGGATTTTTTAAAGAATATTTTTTCAAGGACCATCCAAAGGCGTGGATTTTTTAAAGAATATTTTTTCAAGGACCATCCAAAGGCGTGGATTTTTGAAAGAATATTTTTTCAAGGACCATCCAAAGGTGTGGATTTTTTAAAGAATATTTTTTCAAGGACCATCCAAAGGCGTGGATTTTTGAAAGAATATTTTTTCAAGGACCAACTACACAAGGTGTGGATTTTTTAAAGAATATTTTTTCAAGGACCATCCAAAGGCGTGGATTTTTTAAAGAATATTTTTTCAAGGACCATCCAAAGGCGTGGATTTTTTAAAGAATATTTTTTCAAGGACCATCCAAAGGCGTGGATTTTTTAAAGAATATTTTTTCAAGGACCATCCAAAGGCGTGGATTTTTTAAAGAATATTTTTTCAAGGACCATCCAAAGGCGTGGATTTTTTAAAGAATATTTTTTCAAGGACCATCCAAAGGCGTGGATTTTTTAAAGAATATTTTTTCAAGGACCATCCAAAGGCGTGGATTTTTTAAAGAATATTTTTTCAAGGACCATCCAAAGGCGTGGATTTTTTAAAGAATATTTTTTCAAGGACCATCCAAAGGCGTGGATTTTTTAAAGAATATTTTTTCAAGGACCATCCAAAGGCGTGGATTTTTTAAAGAATATTTTTTCAAGGACCATCCAAAGGCGTGGATTTTTTAAAGAATATTTTTTCAAGGACCATCCAAAGGCGTGGATTTTTTAAAGAATATTTTTTCAAGGACCATCCAAAGGCGTGGATTTTTTAAAGAATATTTTTTCAAGGAACATCCAAGGCCTGGATTTTTTAAAGAATATTTTTTCAAGGACCATCCAAAGGCGTGGATTTTTTAAAGAATATTTTTTCAAGGACCATCCAAAGGCGTGGATTTTTTAAAGAATATTTTTTCAAGGAACATCCAAGGCCTGGATTTTTTAAAGAATATTTTTTCAAGGACCATCAAAAGGCGTGGATTTTTTAAAGAATATTTTTTCAAGGACCATCCAAAGGCGTGGATTTTTTAAAGAATATTTTTTAAGGGTCCTCCATATAAGGCGTGGATTTTTTAAAGAATATTTTTTAAGGGTCCTCCATATAAGGCGTGGATTTTTTAAAGAATATTTTTTCAGGGTCCTCCATATAAGGCCTGGATTTTTTACAGAATATTTTTTCAGGGTCCTCCATATAAGGCGTGGATTTTTTAAAGAATATTTTTTCAGGGTCCTCCATATAAGGCGTGGATTTTTTAAAGAATATTTTTTCAGGGTCCTCCATATAAGGCGTGGATTTTTTAAAGAATATTTTCTCAGGGTCCTCCATATAAGGCGGAGATTCTTTAAAGAATATTTTCTCAGGGTCCTCCATATGGGGAGTGGATTTTCTAAAGAATATGTTTTCACCCAACTAAAACCTGTACATAAATGTATCGACAGGTGGCGTATTGGTAATTTTGTGCACAAAATGTTGAATATTATTCATACGCATAGTTGTACAGTGTCCTGTTTAATAACACATAGAGAAGAAACCCAACAATAACAACACGGCACAAGTCAGAGTAAGGGTTACAACAGAGATAATGTGGGAGATGTAGATTGGAGTTTCCAAAACCCTTTTGACTCAAGTCATTGAAAAAATCGCTATAGAAATTTCGAGATATGACGTAAATGTTGTCCTGGCTCATCTCTCATTTATATTTGTTTACACAACTTTTCTCCTTGCATGAAATGTGTTTCTGTATTACTCCCTGGAATATTTATAAATTTTTTTTTGTTGTGGAATTCCAACAATTAAGCCACATCACATATCAAAAACAATGCCACAAGAATTCACGTGCCACTACCAAAAGGCCTTACAAGATGATATGTTAAGCCTATTATTCTTTGTTTGATATAAAGTAAAGCCACTTGAGGAAAATGTAGAAACAAGAGGCATAACCACGGGATTAATTTCTCCAAATAAGACCAGTAGCGACAGCAGTAGCAGCAATTTACTGCCAAGGAAAATATTTACGGGTGAAAAGCAAACAAAATTTACAACAAACAAGCATTTAGCTTCGAAGTTCAGTTCATGTTAGCAGTAACAAAGACAAATTATGACACGAACAACGGAATAAACCACTTCACGATAAATACAAATTTTGAAAGAATTTAGAAGTTTGTCAGCGACGAAAAAGGGAGGAGTCGATAGACGTCTAAAAGAGGAGGATGGTTTTCTATAAGATGGTTTTCGGTAGTTAGAAAAGAACTTCTATTCGTTTATAAGTTGAACTACTGGTCTGCAAAAAATAGACCCTCTGAGCTCCCGAATCTACGCCTTGTGTTTTTTCAGTAACGTCGCACCAGACCTTTCAAGAAATTATCTTCCAGTAGACCTTTCCATCGTGTTCCTCTTCTGCGTGAACAAACCATATATGTGCTTTAACAAGAGGCATCCACATATACGTCTGACAACGTTAATGTCCACGTATAGCTGATGGTATATATTTTTAGTCATTCAATGTCGATACTTGTAGCCAGCTCCATAGATCTTTGGAGCAAAATTTTCTCGCATGTATTTGAAGAAGTAGTTTTGGATTTTAAAAACAACTTCTGCTGGTTTTAAGTAGCGAGCGGAGCAGTATAGTCGGACGGATCCGACCCTACGATACCCTACACAACTACCATGGAACTTTAACTTTCTGTGGATGCTTATTTCGAGCCTGGGTAATATTTCGATATATTTGCACCCTCTTGGTTGATAAGAGATTAAAAACACCTCTTCCTTACATTGACATATTTTCCGAATATTCCCAATATTCAGTACAGCCCTTCTAATTACTTATTCAGATTCCCTTTCACCGTGGGTTGTGTTGTGATGTTCGGCTTGTGACCTATAGGTCGACTAGAAAAAACACAAAAACAAGTTTTCGGTCCTCTTCACCCCAAATTTTTATATGATCATCACCAACAATTATAGGCGTTTTCCTTGACCTTACTTTCTAGTCGGACCAATAAATATATCAAAGAAATGTTCTTTATGTTCAACCCTTTATGTCGATGTCATGAGGCTTTTTATTTAGCCATTATAGTTGATGAATAGGTGTCTCAATAAGCATTTGGTGGGACTTCTCCAGGGTTAGGTGCAATGTGTCATTTATGTTTATCTTAATATCTTCTATTATATTTTTCAGAAGAACGTTAAATAAATTACACGTCACGGCTGTCACCTAGTCTGAACCTTCGAGCGGCATGGAAGTACACTAAGATGTCCTTTCTGACTTTAACGGCTTATATTGTGTCGGCTAAGGTTTTGCAGCAATGCCAAACCCGGACGTGATGAAATGTGACTCTGAAATATAACTTTTCCGGGGTTGTGTATCTGGGGTATGATATATTTGCCAGGTCTGAAGATGCATTGGTATGATCCAGTAATGCCATTGACCACAGCCTTGAGAAAATATTCTTTAAAAAATCCACGCCTTTTGTAGGTCCTTGAGAAAACATTCTTTAAAAGATCTACGCCTTTTGTAGGTCCTTGAGAAAATATTCTTTAAAAAATCCACGCCTTTTGTAGGTCCTTGAGAAAATATTCTTTAAAAAATCCACGCCTTTTGTAGGTCCTTGAGCTAATATTCTTTAAAAAATCCACGCCTTTTGTAGGCCCTTGAGAAAATATTCTTTAAAAAATCCACGCCTTTTGTAGGCCCTTGAGAAAATATTCTTTAAAAAATCCACGCCTTTTGTAGGTCCTTGAGAAAATATTCTTTAAAAAATCCACGCCTTTTGTAGGTCCTTGAGAAAATATTCTTTAAAAAATCCACGCCTTTTGTAGGTCCTTGAGAAAATATTCTTTAAAAAATCCACGCATTTTGTAGGACCTTGAGAAAATATTCTTTAAAAAATCCACGCCTTTTGTAGGTCCTTGAGAAAATATTCTTTAAACAATCCACACCTTTTGTAGGTCCTTGAGAAAACATTCTTTAAAAGATCTACGCCTTTTGTAGGTCCTTGAGAAAATATTCTTTAAAAAATCCACACCTTTTGTAGGTCCTTGAGAAAACATTCTTTAAAAGATCTACGCCTTTTGTAGGTCCTTGAGAAAATATTCTTTAAAAAATCCACGCCAATCCAAAATATTCATTAAAAATTCCAAGCCGCTGTTTATAAATGAGTTACTGCTTTGAGTTACTGCTGGAGGAATAGCCTTCAAAGACCAAAAATCTTCCAAAGCCATATAGACGTTCTGAGGTTCACTAGAAGCTTCACTAAAGTCTCCTGAGGTGCACTTTTCTCCTAAGGACCTTGAAAAATATTCTGGGAATTCTCTAAAACTATATAGGGATCATCTAGAGACTCTAGAACCTCAAAGATATTCTTATAGAGACATATAGCAATCCTGAAATAGAGGAGTGCTAGAGATCTATAGACTATCCAAGAAATTCTATGGCATTATTGAAGGTTTCACAGGACTTTTAAAAAATCCACTTGAGTTATTAATACTTATAAAGGATCCTTTACATATGTCTGTATCATACATATGTCTGTATCTCCTTCATTGAGAATTTTTTTCAAATATATCGACGGATAAAAATAACACTTACAATATTCCAAAAGTCATGCAAACATACGTTTATTTCTATTTTTTTCTGTGTTGTAGTTGGTCCTATTGTTGTTGATAGCTTGACTCTGTGTGTCTGACTCTGTTACGTTCGTCTGATTTAATTGAGTTAACAGAATGATAAATTATGTTCAGTGCCTGCACCCGAACCTCCTTTTCGTTGTTGTTGCCGCTGTTTTTGTTATCATCATCATCCTTTCCATAACCCATCACCATTTTCGAAAGTGTTGGCCCGAACAACATGAATTTCATATTAAAGGCGGATCCGGATGTAATTAATTATTACAGCGTTTGCTCCTCGTAGTTCGTGTTGTCGTTTCCCAAAATGTTCGAAGTGATGTTAGAAGCGCGAAACGGGTGCAGGAGGCTAAGTAGCGAGGAAGGAGGAAAACAGTTCGCTGTAATTTGTGCTCTTCAGCAGCACTTTTTCGGTTAGGTGGCAGGACGAAAACTAAATTAAATATTTAGTAATATTGGTGGGCTAGAAATTCTCAGGAGGTGGTGTCTGTCTGTTTGTTGGCAACAATTTACAATGACCAGCCTTCGATTATTGGTTAATGAATACTAAAACTGTCTACAGGGTATTGGAGGGATTAATTATGTAAATAATTTAATAAGAAATTATTTAATTGATATAACTTGGTCTTCTAACAAAAGTCCGAAGGGTTTTATTACAAAAGAGGTGCTAGAAGACCAAATAGTCCTCTTATAGAAAACCGAACGGTATTTTTATAAAAGAACAGTGGATCTTCTAAATGAATACCAGAGGGGTTTCTTATAAAAGACCTGAGGGTCTTTTTACAGAAGACCTGAGGGTCTTTTCACAGAAGACCTGAGGGTCTTCTTATAGAAGTCTAGAAGATCTTCTTACAGAAGACCTGAGGGTCTTCTTATAGAAGTCTAGAAGATCTTCTTACAGAAGACCTGATGATTCTCTTATAATAGACCAAAGAATATTCTTTAAGAAATCCACGCCTTGTGTAGGTCCCTAAAAAATATTCTTTAAGAAATCCACGCCTTGTGTAGGTCCCTAAAAAATATTCTTTAAGAAATCCACGCCTTGTGTAGGTCCCTAAAAAATATTCTTTAAGAAATCCACGCCTTGTGTAGGTCCCTAAAAAATATTCTTTAAGAAATCCACGCCTTGTGTAGGTCCCTAAAAAATATTCTTTAAGAAATCCACGCCTTGTGTAGGTCCCTAAAAAATATTCTTTAAGAAATCCACGCCTTGTGTAGGTCCCTAAAAAATATTCTTTAAGAAATCCACGCCTCAGGATGGTAGGCCTTGAAAAAATATTCTTTAAAAAATCCACGCCTTGAGATGGTCGCTGAAAAAATATTCTTTAAAAAATCCACGCCTTGAGATGGTCGCTGAAAAAATATTCTTTAAAAAATCCAAGCCTTTGGATGGTCCTTGAAAAAATATTCTTTAAAAAATCCACGCCTTGAGATGGTCGCTGAAAAAATATTCTTTAAAAAATCCACGCCTTGAGATGGTCGCTGAAAAAATATTCTTTAAAAAATCCACGCCTTGAGATGGTCGCTGAAAAAATATTCTTTAAAAAATCCACGCCTTGAGATGGTCGCTGAAAAAATATTCTTTAAAAAATCCACGCCTTGAGATGGTCGCTGAAAAAATATTCTTTAAAAAATCCACGCCTTGAGATGGTCGCTGAAAAAATATTCTTTAAAAAATCCACGCCTTGAGATGGTCGCTGAAAAAATATTCTTTAAAAAATCCACGCCTTGAGATGGTCGCTGAAAAAATATTCTTTAAAAAATCCACGCCTTGAGATGGTCGCTGAAAAAATATTCTTTAAAAAATCCACGCCTTAGATGGTCGCTGAAAAAATATTCTTTAAAAAATCCACGCCTTGAGATGGTCGCTGAAAAAATATTCTTTAAAAAATCCACGCCTTGAGATGGTCGCTGAAAAAATATTCTTTAAAAAATCCACGCCTTGAGATGGTCGCTGAAAAAATATTCTTTAAAAAATCCACGCCTTGAGATGGTCGCTGAAAAAATATTCTTTAAAAAATCCACGCCTTGTGTAGTTGGTCGTTGAAAAAATATTCTTTAAAAAATCCACGCCTTGTGTAGTTGGTCGTTGAAAAAATATTCTTTAAAAAATCCACGCCTTGTGTAGTTGGTCGTTGAAAAAATATTCTTTAAAAAATCCACGCCTTGAGATGGTCGCTGAAAAAATATTCTTTAAAAAATCCACGCCTTGAGATGGTCGCTGAAAAAATATTCTTTAAAAAATCCACGCCTTGAGATGGTCGCTGAAAAAATATTCTTTAAAAAATCCACGCCTTGAGATGGTCGCTGAAAAAATATTCTTTAAAAAATCCACGCCTTGAGATGGTCGCTGAAAAAATATTCTTTAAAAAATCCACGCCTTGTGTAGTTGGTCGTTGAAAAAATATTCTTTAAAAAATCCACGCCTTGTGTAGTTGGTCGTTGAAAAAATATTCTTTAAAAAATCCACGCCTTGAGATGGTCGCTGAAAAAATATTCTTTAAAAAATCCACGCCTTGAGATGGTCGCTGAAAAAATATTCTTTAAAAAATCCACGCCTTGAGATGGTCGCTGAAAAAATATTCTTTAATAAATCCACGCCTGAGATGGTCGCTGAAAAAATATTCTTTAATAAATCCACGCCTGAGATGGTCGCTGAAAAAAATATTCTTTAAAAAATCCACGCCTTGAGATGGTCGCTGAAAAAATATTCTTTAAAAAATCCACGCCTTGAGATGGTCGCTGAAAAAATATTCTTTAAAAAATCCACGCCTTGAGATGGTCGCTGAAAAAATATTCTTTAAAAAATCCACGCCTTGAGATGGTCGCTGAAAAAATATTCTTTAAAAAATCCACGCCTTGAGATGGTCGCTGAAAAAATATTCTTTAAAAAATCCACGCCTTGAGATGGTCGCTGAAAAAATATTCTTTAAAAAATCCACGCCTCGGGATGGTCGCTGAAAAAATATTCTTTTAAAAATCCAGGCCTTGGGATTGTCCCTGAAAAAATATTCCTTAAAAAATCCACGTCTTGGGATGGTCCCTGAAAAAAATATTCTTTAAAAAATCCACGCCTCTGTTGGCTCCTTCAATAACATTCTTTAAAAAAAAATGCACGCCTCTGTTGGTCGCTGAAAAAATAGTCTTTACAAAAAATTCACGCCTCTGTTGGTCCCTGAAAAAAATTCTTTAAACTAAACCTAAAAAAAATATTCTTTGAAAATCCACCCTTCAAAGGAACCCTTAAAAAATATCAACGCCTTAAATGAAACTTGAAGAACTCTTATTTAGTAATCCACGCTTTGGGATGGTCCCTGAAAAAATATTCTTTAATAAAGTCAATGCCTCTGTTGTCCTCAAAAAATATTCTTTAGAAAAATGGACGCATCCCTGAGAAAATATTCTTTAAAAAATCCACGCATTTTATCCTTTATGAAGCACACAGAAAAATTATTTTGTATAAAGTTCATGTTGTCTTCTTATGGAAGACATTTATGGACCATCAAAGCCTTTGGGCTCTATGGTGGGATGCAGGATGCTAAACATCCCACCGTAGAGACCAAAGACTTCGATTTCATTTGAGTACTTTTTATGTTACTGCATCAGCACAAATGAATTTTTGCAATTGGTTCATTTGGAGCGGATGAATAAGTGAGAGTGAAATTTCACAAGAGTGTGGATACGAGAGAATGTACAAATGAATACCGTGGATTTGAGTGAAATTTCAACTTGGGGGAAAATACCAAAACAAAGTGCTTTTGTTTTGACACACTCTCTCATTCCGCGATAATAAGAATATAAACAACACAGAACTGGGCAGGGTTGACAAGCTACTAATAAATGCGGATTGTCATACAAAGCTCCAAAATCCCAATGGAGTAAATGTGGAGTATTACAGTTGAAATCGTGTTTAATGACCAATAGGTTATAATAAGTATATTGAAAAATCGAAATAAGGTACTGCACATAATTCGACATCGCTTACCGACCAATGTCGCCGATCCCTTGATCATTGTTATTTGAAGATCTATGTTGAAATCGGAATATTATTTCGAAGATTTTGTTAAGGCTTTATCTTCAAGAGAAATATTTGGTTTAATTCACTTCTGTTCATTATTAAGTCCCTAATAGAAAATATTGGTACTCCGAATTAATTTTGAGACGTCTGTAGAAATTGCAAACAGTCCGATTACCCCACCAAAATATTGTCTATCAATATCGTAGTTGGCAACCCATGCCAAATAATGCAAATTTAAACAATAATAACAAACACCATCCGCAAACAACAACAACAGCAATAATAACTCCAACAAACAACAAAAGCATATTAACAAGCGAGAAATGTGGAGCAAAGTAAACAACAAAAATATATTTGCTTGTTTACAATTAACAGCAACAACGACAATAACAACAACAGTCAGCGAGTCAGCCAGCCAAACAATCATCAGCGGGTGGTTGAACTTAAAAGAGTGGAGCAGCAGCCAATATACCGGGAGACAGAGACATACACCCACATAAGCGAAAGCTCTCACAACACAATGCGCAGCAGTGTTGCTAACTCTAAACACTGTTTTCTTTTATAAAAACGCGGAAAACTATGGCCCTAGGTGGAACCAACCGAACATTTTCTACACGGAAATGAACATATGCGATTAGGGGAGACTGTCCATGTTAAATTTGGTACAGCTCATTTGTTTGGCCCATATATATTTTTCCGCCCGATTTTAGGGTAATGGTGCACTAAAGTCCCTGGAAATCTTTTCACTTGCATGAATTTTGGCATAGCGTACTGAATTAAGTCTAGAATGATGTGTGCAACGTTTCGAGAAAAACGGTTCAGATTTAGATATAGCTCCCATATATATATATATATATATATATTCATCCGATTTTAGGTAATTAGTGCACCAAAGTCTCTGAAAACCATTCGATTTGCACGAAATTTGTCATAGCGTACTGAATTAAGTCTAGAATGACGTGTGCAAAGTTTCGTGAAAATCGGCTCAGATTTAGATATAGCTCCCATATATATTTACGTCCGATTTTAGGTAAATAGTGCACCAAAATCCCTATATATCCTTCGATTTGCACGAAATTTGGCACAGCGTAATGAATTAAGTCTAGAACGATGTTTTTTAAATTTCGTAAAATTCGGTTCAGATTTAGGTATAGCTCCCATATATATTTTCGTCAGATTTTTTGTAAATGATGCACCAAGGTCCCATATATCCTTCCATTTGCACGAAATTGGGATTTATAAGTAAATGAAAAACTCAAAATGTGGCCGAACGTGTAACAAGTTTCGATGAAATCGGTTTAGATTTCGATATTTTGCTTTAAATTTATTTACATAATTTTGTCCTATTGTAAGAAGCAACTCTATATCTGACCAAAATTTAGTATAGGTTGCAGAATGACATGTTTAATTTCATGTTAATGGTCCTTCAAAAATGCAACGTCTGTTAGGATTCCATCTGTTGAATATACCCAAAGTGTTGAAGGGTATCATATAGTTGACCCCGTCCGTCTTTACTACTTTCCTTACTGATTTTATTTACGATTCTGATAGTTTCGGATTTGTTACACTGTGGTACAGACTGTTATATCTTTGAGTGTATGTTTGTAACAGACAAAAAAAAAGGAGACAGAAATATGATTCTTTTTGAGAATATCACTTTCTGAGTCGATCACGTCCCTCCGTCCATCTGTCCATCTATTATTGTGAACAAAGTACAAGTCGTATTTATGATCCGATTTGGATGAAATTTGCCACAGGTGAATGGTGTACCAAACTCCCAATATTTTTCCGATTAACACAAAATTTTGCACAGCGCAATAATTTTAGTCCTGATTGATATATGCGAAGTTTTGTTGGAATCGTATATATTTTTGTCCGATTTTATGTAAATGGAGCACCAAACATTCTATGATTTATTGGGAAGAGAATTTTGCATATCGTATTAAATTGGCTCTAGAATAACGTTTGTTAAGTTCCGATGATTTTATGAAAAGGATTGTCCGATTGAGAAGAAATTTAGCATGACGTATGTTCGTCAGATTTTATGTGAATGGTGTACCAAACTCCCAAGATTTTTCCGATTTAGACGAAATTTCGCATGGAATATTAATGTGATTTTTTATGTCTAATTTGATTTAGATATAGTTTCCATATATAATTTCGTACAATTTCGGCTAAAGGGTGCGCCAAATATATATGCAACTTTTGTTCGATTCCGATAATTTTTTTGAGTGCACACTTTAATGTAAAATTTGTTTCAAAACGGTACATATGGTCCTTTAAAGATGCTATGTCTGTTCTATCGACCAAAGTGGTGAAGGGTTTCATATAGCCGGCCCCGCCCGACTATTGGACTTTCCTTACTGGTTTTAGACTATAATTTATGATTCTTAAATATATTTGAATAAAAATTATTGATAAATTTTTATATCTGCGATTTTTGTAATTATAAAAATTGAAGCGCTTTTCATTGTATACGTTAATGGTAACATTGCCCCAACGTATCTTTGTACTCTTTCTCAAACGTTATAATGAGAGGAGAAAGTACTCAAATCGTATTAAACCGCAAAGAGAAATTATACTACCGAGCTCCAATTGTTGTTGCGGTGTGTTGTTATTGTATGTATGGCGAGAGCCCTGTGCAAACAGAGAGAGAGAGAGTGAGAGAAGATGGCCGAATTACTGCTGATGATAATAACGGCGCTCTGTGGCTGTGATGAATGAAGAAAGTCAGCAACAAACGAAAGCAAGAAAGAATGGAGCACAAGAAATGAATGCGAAAAAAACAACAGCACACAGTAGACGGTACGGTGTTTTTGCAATACACGGAAGCCCCCAACTGAAACAGTTCTTTACAAACACTTAACGCGAGCGGATGTTTTGAACGAACGAACGGACGTCGTTACTTCTGTGTGTCGCGATTGCTTGCGGTCGTTTTGTGATTTAACCAGCTGTTCAAAGAGAAACAAAATACCAAACAAAAAATAATAATAAAAACAACAAAAAAATATTCTATTTGTTATTGTTTTCGTAGCAAAAATTGGTGCATTGTGTTTCCGTGGTGTGGATATTTTGCATGAAATTGAAAGTGAACAAAAATAACAGAGGAAGAAAAGAAATTTGAAGAATAAAATAAGAAATTAAGAAGTTCGAGAGTTTCTTGAGAGATGAAACGTGGGATGTCGTCGTGGGTGTGATAAATCACCAAAGTTGAGACAAGATTTGTTTTGTCACACACAAAGGCTGTAACAATTTTAAATGATGAAACATGATTGAATGCTGAGATTAAAAAAAGAAAGATTTTGATTGACATGTTTTTGTTGTTGAGTGCATAATTGTGTTGTTGTTTCCAAGAAACGACGCCGGGTCCATGTTTTTGACAAAGTGATGATGAATTAGAAAATATTGAAAAATAATTGAAATTAAAATTGTAAAAGTTGAATATTGAAAAAAACAAAAAATAAAAAAGGCAAGTCAAGTCAAGAAACCATTGCATGTCTTCTTGCAGACCATGCACATTTTTGCTTCTAGTTGAAAATTATTATTATTATTGTTGGTAAATGACCAAAGTGTGTGATGGTGGAAACAATTCGAAAAACAAAACCAAGTTTTGAATAATTCATTAATGATTCGAGGTTTTTTTAATAACCTAGGCAAATTACAAAAACAAAACAAAAAATTGCATTTGAAAAAAAAATAACTTCAAGCCCACTACTTAGTATAGCCATGAATTGAAAATAAAAAATTAAAAAAAAATACATTCAAAGAAAATCTAATCAAAAGCAAAGCAAAACAAAAAAAAAATATTACATTTATGTGTTCCGGCATTCAATGCCACTTCATAATTGTTAACAATTTGCATAAAGAGTTGAATATTGAAAGAAATAAAAAAAATTGACTCCCTACCTTCTGCTGATTTAATTAATCAACCAATAACTGCAACAACAACAACATCCACTCCTTCCTTTCTTCGATTCATACAGCAGTCATTTTTGTACTGTGTTCTTTTGGTTTGCGTTTTTTTGAAGTGACTGACTTGTCAGGCTGACTGGCTGGTTAACTGACGGGACTGATTGAATTGGCTGCTGGCGCTGCATTCTTTCAATTGGAGTATTGAATAACGGTAATTGAATCTGTCATATGTACATATATTTTTTTCTATTTTTATTTTCTTTCACATTCAGAGAAATATGAATGCATAAAAAGCAAAAAAATAATAATAGTAACACCCGCATCATACCTCTAAAAGGGAAGGTATGGAAGACTGTCAACAGAATGACAAGCATCTAACCTCATATTAGTGCATATTACAGAGGCGTAGGGGAAAGCTAGGAAGATTATAAGGAATATTTTTTTGGAAGGAGGTCCAGCAAGAAATTAATTTTTAAGAATATTTTGCATGCTAAATTAAGTCTAGAATGATATATGCAAAGTTTCGTGAAAATCGGTTCAGATTTAGATATAGCTCCCATATATAGCTTCGCCCGGTTTTTGGTAAATAGTCCACTAAAGTCCCTGGAAATCTTTTGATGTGCACGAAATTTGACACAGAGTTATGAATAAGATTGAGAATGGTGTTTGCCAAATTTCGTGAAAATCGGTTCAGATTTAGATATAGCTCCCATATGTATTTTCATCCGATTTAAGGTAATTGGTGCACCAAAGACCCTATATATCTTTCGATTTGCACGAATTTTGGTATAGGGTACTGAATTAAGTCTAGAATGATGTTGCTAAACTTCGTGAAAAGATCCATAGCTAGGCCGATTGACACAACGTACTGATGTTATATAAATTAGTCTCTGGCAAGTTTCCCTGAAATCGGTTCAGATATAGATTTATAACAAAACGCGTCGTCTGTTAGGATACATACGTAAAATATACCCAAAGTGGTGAAGGGTATCATATAGTCGGCCCAGTCCGACTTTACTACTGTCCTTACTGGTTTAAATATGTCTTTTTGCATGGTTCCTTTTGAGAATATACAAAGAATCACTTTCTGAGTCGATTTATGCATGTCTGTCCGTTCGTTCGTCCATGTATTTTTGTCAGCAAAATACAGGTCGAATTTATGATCCGAACTGGGCGAAATTTGCCACAGCTCATTTATTTGGCCCAAGGACAAACCCTATTGACATTGATTTAGATATAGCTTCCATATATATTTTTGTCCGATTTTATCTAAATTGTGCAAGAAATTCCCAAAATTTGTCTGATTGAGAAAAAATTTTGCAAAGCGTGCTGAATTAGGTCTACTTTGAGGTTCGTTGAAATCGGTTCTGATTTAGATATAGCTCGCATATATATATTCGTCCGATTTCATGTAAATGGTGTACCATACTGCCACTATTGGTCCGATTGGGACAACATATTACACAGAGTACTGACTTAGGTCTAGATTGATGTATGCGAAGTTTGGTTGATATCGGATCAGATTTAGATAAAGCTCACATATATAGCTTCGTCCGATTTCATGTAAATGGTGCACAAAACACTCAATTTTTGTCCGATTGGGACACAATTTTGCCCAGCGTACTGAATTAAGTCCATTTTAATGTCTGCGAAGTTTTGTTGAAATCGAGGAACAAGTTGAGTTGAGGGGCTCATCTTGGATTTTTCTGAAATTTTTACCACATGTAGGTCTCGTCTCCCTGATCGTGAAAATATATGACTTTCATGGGGGAACTCCATACTTTCCGAGATATGGATCTCTGAATTTCCGAAATTCCTATGCTCATAACTTCATCATTTATTATGGTCCGATGAAGGTAATATTGGTATGGTTGTAAAGCGTACACATTATTTTTTCATTTAAATTTGTTTTAATAAAAAATTATCCAAAATAGCCGGCCTTCAGCCGTGTATTTAAGACTTTCTCCTATGGACAGGCGGAAAATTTGGCTAATGCTTGAAAAAAAAAACCATTTAAATAATATTTTTCCTAATAGACGGCCTTTGGCCGGGGATTAAGAATTTCAGACCTTTAAACTTTCCTTACTGGTGAATAGCCCTTCATATTCGGTATTTCAAGGGGTTTAGACACGTTTTTCCAACAGAGTTAGTTGTAATTTGGTATTTTCGATAAAATTCACCTATCAGACTGCCTGCCAAAAATTATCAATATTGGTCCATATTTCAAGGTAACCCCCATATAACGATAGCTCCCTAATATTCGGTATTTAGATGGGTTTGGGCACATGTTTCAATCTAATTGGTTGTAATTTGTTATTTTGGGTTGTGGTATGGTAGTTAATCTTCCTACTAAAATTTTTCAATATTGGTCGAACTTTTAGGAAAGCTCCATATAATACTACATCCCAAATCTCGATATTTTGGGGATCTTGGAAACAAATTTCAACATTTAATTAATATTTTGGATTTTCATTGAGTAGAAAATGGCCCTGCCAAACATTTTCAACATTGTCCCATAAATCCGGGTAGCCCCCATATAATAGTAACCTCCATTATTCGGAATTTTGGTAGTTATGGGCTTGTTTTTCAAACGAATTTGCTCTAATTTGTTAACTTTTTAGAGAATCCCCCATATAATGCTACATCCCAAATTTCGGTATTTTCGATTAGTGTTTCAAACAATTTGCGAGCAATTTAATTTTTTGGAATCTCATTGACTAGAAAATATCACTACCAAAAATGATCAATAGTGGTCTAAGTTTCCGGGTAGTTCCTATATAACACCCGTACACCCATTTTTCGTTATTTTGGGGGTGTTTGGATTTGTTTTTCAACCGAATCAATTTTTTAAATATTCATCAGCTATTCGTATGGCAGCATCCACTCGTTTTTTTTTTATTTTTTATGGGTTTTTGTAATATTCCAACATTCGTTTCCAGTTTCCTCTTTATTTGTTACTATCTATACAATATTTGTTTTCATTACTTCCTGATGTTTTTCTTCTAGCTATGTGTTCCTGTAATTGTTGTGGTCACTTTGTGGCTGCTCCAAAAATGTCAAATATCTAAAAAGATTTTTTATGTGAAGAATTTATTTTTTTAGTTTAAAAAATTTAGTTCAAGATTTGTAGAGTTTATAACAGCGTCATGTAGTAACCGGTAAGGAAAGTTCACAAGTCGGACTGGGCCGACTATATGATACCCTTCACCACTTTGGGAACATACAAGAGATGTTAATATCTATCTGTAGATAGATAAGACATAGAATCTTTGGAGAACCATTGAGATGGAATCGGGCGAAATTAAATGTGCTATCTAGATAGATATTTGAACCAATTGAAAAACCCCATACACATACCATTCTGCAATCAATGAAAAAATTGCATGTCAAACGGGCAGACTTGGATTCTTTGGTGTACCATTTGTATGAAATCGATGGGGGGAAAATATTCTTTAAAAAATCCACGGCTTGTGGGGATCCTTGAAAAAATATTCTTTAAAAAATCCACGGCTTGTGGGGATCCTTGAAAAAATATTCTTAAAAAAATCCACGCCTTGTGGGGATCCTTGAAAAGATATTCTTTAAAAAATCCACGCCTTGTGGGGATCCTTGAAAAAATATTCTTTAAAAAATCCACGCCTTGTGGGGATCCTTGAAAAAATATTCTTTAAAAAATTCACGCCTTGTGGGGATCCTTGAAAGATTATTCTTTAAAAAATTCACGCCTTGTGGGGATCCTTGAAGAAATATTTTTTAAAAAATCCACGCCTTGTGGGGATCCTTGAAAAAATATTTTTTAAAAAATCCACGCCTTGTGGGGATCCTTGAAAAAATATTCTTTAAAAAATCCACGCCTTGTGGGGATCCTTGAAAAAATATTCTTTAAAAAATCCACGCCTTGTGGGGATCCTTGAAAAAATATTCTTTAAAAAATCCACGCCTTGTGGGGATCCTTGAAAAAATATTCTTTAAAAAATCCACGCCTTGTGGGGATCTTGAAAAAATATTCTTTAAAAAATCCACGCCTTGTGGGGATCTTGAAAAAATATTCTTTAAAAAATCCACGCCTTGTGGGGATCTTGAAAAAATATTCTTTAAAAAATCCACGCCTTGTGGGGATCTTGAAAAAATATTCTTTAAAAAATCCACGCCTTGTGGGGATCCTTGAAAGAATATTCTTTAAAAAATTCACGCCTTGTGGGGATCCTTGAAAAAATATTTTTTAAAAAATCCACGCCTTGTGGGGATTCTTGAAAAAATATTCTTTAAAAAATCCACGCCTTGTGGGGATCCTTGACAAAATATTTTTTAAAAAATCCACGCCTTGTGGGGATCCTTGAAAAAATATTCTTTAAAAAATCCACGCCTTGTGGGGATCCTTGAAAAAATATTCTTTAAAAAATCCACGCCTTGTGGGGATCCTTGAAAAAATATTCTTTAAAAAATCCACGCCTTGTGGGGATCCTTGAAAAAATATTCTTTAAAAAATCCACGCCTTGTGGGGATCCTTGAAAAAATATTCTTTAAAAAATCCACGCCTTGTGTGGATCCTTGAAAAAATATTCTTTAAAAAATCCACGCATTTTTTAAGCATGAAAAAAGTATTCTTTAAAAAATCCACGCCTCCTCCTTGAGCAGGACTATTTTCCGACTCTCAAAGTATTACCCAGAAATTGTTAATTATTTTCCTCCACAACTAATTAAAAATAACCCACAAAAAAGAAATTACAAATTAATTACTCTTCAATGGTGTGTATCGAAAACTGGCAGGTGACAGGAGGGCTAAAAGTTTCACGTGATAAATCACCGGTGACTTATGACCAGCACCACCACCACCACCACGAAGTAATTCTATTACTTTCTTATTATTTTTTCTTCTTTTCCATTTTCTTCTTCATCTTTTCTGCTTCCAAACGTATAAAAATTAGATCTTCGTTTTGGTCTCGTACATTCCATGAGCTTCCCAGAAGAAGATGTGATTCAATTAATTCACATGACATGATGATGATGATGATGGCGATGACTGTTTGTGGTTCTTGTCTCTCGACGACAATGACCAAGTTTTACACAGTCGGCTGTGGAGTACGACAATAACGCCTCAAATTGGTGTACATCACATGAGTGGAGGTGTGTCTTCAGTGCCAGTTCATTTCATCATCACCACAAAACATCATTCATCATGAAGGTTTCCTAGGCTAAGCCCTCCAAAAAAAAAAAATCTACATCAACAACAACGAAAACAAACAAATCATAATAGTTGACTCTCTGTTACTAAGTGTCGTCGTCGTCGTTGTCGCCTGTGAGGTTGAGTGGTGGCGGTCACCAAAATTGCCGGCTGCTGATGATGAGCGATGGTGGTGATGATGGGTTGGCTGCCTGGTTGCTGAGGCTCAAGATGCTGCCACTGTCTGAGGGTCTGAGTAATGACTCTCTGATGAGATTGCGGGCCACCACAACATTCGTACCGAAGGGCAGCGAATTCAATCAGAGCAGCAACACCAGTAGCTGCTGCCACCTTTTTTCGATATCTACCCAGAGGAGGCTAATAGGACAGACAGGCAAAAGCCCACCAAGCAATGCCTGTTAGTTTGCCGAGCAGACAAGCAGTCAGTCAATCTGCTAGTCGGTCCATGACCATAAATTTCAATTATTTGTCTCACATTCATATAACTGCCACAATTTATTAAGTATCTTTGAGATACTTAAATGACAACAATCATCAAATAGCAGCAGCAACAACAACAACAACAATGACTACATGAACGCCAACAATAAAATCGGTGGAAGAAATGTCGTCGTATGTGGTGTAGACCCAGCAAGTGAATAATTTGTTTGGTGTTTGGGTTGATGGTATACAGGGATGCCGGAGTCAACATTTTCCCACAATCGAGGGTATTTTCGTGAAAAAAATCTGGGTAAAATTGGGAGTGGAAAAGTGGTGCCACAAAAATTACTGTGTCTTTGGATACAGAAACTCTTTAAAATAACCCAGGGAAAATTTTTCACATTTCTTCCAAAAAAATGTTTTTAGTTTGGGTTAAATTTTTGTCCCCTTTAAAGGTATTCCGTTAATAGATATTTTTGGATTTTCTTGAGCCTAAAATGTTGGTCCAAATTTTCATTGAAAGTTACATTATTTTTTCATCGTATTCTGTTTTAATGTCCCTGCTCCTACGAATATGATTCCCTGATGGTCGCATAACTCAGTGTTTCCTTTAAAATTTTATTAAATTTGACAATTCTGTCACGACATCCCTAACACCTCTGATACTGTTCTTTTTTATCTGTTTGTTTTGTTTTTTGTTTGTTTGCTTGGCCACAGACCGAGTCACCGAGTATCATTCAACCTAATGTCAGTACCAGCAACACAGAGCAGCAGCAGCCGTAAAGCGTGTAACAAGTAAATACTGCGAATGTGAGGAAAATAAATAAGAAAATTAATTTGTTTATGAACAACAACAAAAAAACGACAACAAATAGACAATGAGAAATTCTAAAAATAAAACTAAAAAAACGGAAAAGACTATAACCGAATATAAAACAATCCACCCGCTAGTCAGACCCAAAAAAAAAATAACAATAAGGAAATGTGCAGAAAGGGCTATCCGAGCTATGGACTTTTATAAAATATTTTTTCAAAAAGCTATGAGCTATGGACTTTTTAAGCAAAGCATTTTTTTAAATGAGACCTAGTATTGAATTTTGTTATACCCTTCACCACTCTGTGGTACAGGGTATTATGTATGTGTGCATATGTTTGTAACAGGCAAAAGGAATCGAGATAGATCCATGGTTCCTTTTGAGAACATGCATAGAATCTCTTTCTGAGTCGATTTATGCATGTCCGTCCGTCCATGTATTTTTGTGAGCAAAGTACAGGTCGCATTTATGATCCGATTTGGATTAAATTGGCAAAGGTCATTTATTTGGCCCAAGGACGAACCCTTTTGACATTGAAGAAAATCGGTTCAGTTTTAACTCCCATATATATTTTCGTCCGATTTAAGGTAAATGCTGCACCAAAGTCCCTAAATATGTTTCGATTTGCACAAAATTTGGCACTGCGCACTAAATTGAGTCTAGAATGATGCGTGCTAAGATTCGTGAAAATCGGTTCAGATATAGATATAGATGGATGAAATTTGGCACAGGTCACTTATTTGGCCCAAGGACGAACCTCATTAAAATTGAAGAAAATCGGTTCAGATTTAACTCCCATATATATTTTTGTCCGATTTAACGTAAATGGTGCACCAATGTCCCTAAATATTTTTCGATTTACACAAAATTTGGCACTGCGCACTAAATTGAGTCTAGAATGATGCGTGCTAAGATTCGTGAAAATCGGTTCAGATATAGATATATCCCCCATATATATTTTCGTCCGATTTAAGGTAAATAGTGAGGCAAAGTCCCTAAATATCTTTCGATTTTGACGAAATTTCGCACAGCGTACTAGATTAGGCCTAAAATGATGTGAGCTAAGTTTCATGAAAATCGTTTCTGATTTAGATATATCTCCCATATATATTTTCGTCCGATTTTATGTAAATGGTGCACCAAAGTACCTATATATCTTTCGATTTGCACGAAATTTTGCATAGCGTAATTAATTAGGTCTAGAATGATGTGTGTTAAGTTTCCTGAAAATCGGTCCAGATTTAGATATAGCTCCCATATATAGTTTTGTCCGATTTAAGGTAAATGGGGCGCCAAAGTCCCCTATATATTTGATTTGCACGAAATTTGGTATGGGGTACTGAATTAGAGCCAGAATGATGTGTGCTAATTTTCGTGAAAATGGGTTCTGATATAGATATAGCTCCCATATATATATATATATATATATATATATATTCGTCCGATTTTATGTAAATTGTGCACCAAAATCTCCATATATTTTTTGATTTGCACGAAATTAGGCATGCTGTACTGAATTAGGTCTAGAATGACGTGTGCTAAGTTTCGTGAAAATCGGTTCAGATTTAAATATAGCTCCCATATATATTTTCGTCCGATTTTATGTAAATGGTTTACCAAAGTCCCTATTTATCTTCTGATTTGCACTAAATTTCGCACAGCGTACTGAATTAGGTCTAGAATGATGTGTGTTAAGTTTCCTGAAAATCGGTCCAGATTTAGATATAGTTTCCATATATATTTTCGTCCGATTTAATGTAAATGGTGTACCAAAGTCCCTATATATCTTTCGATGTGCACAATATTGGGCATGGCGTGCTGAATTACGTCTAGAATTATGTTTGCTAAGTTGGAAATCAGTTCAGATTTTGAAATAGCTCCTATATATTCTTTCTTCCGATTTTATGTAAATTGTGCACTAAAGACCCAAGGTTTGTCCGATTGCCACACAATTCTGTAAAATGAAATGTGGTTAATATAAATTATTCTCTGGCAAGTCTCTTTGAAATCGGTTCAGTTTTAGATATAGTTGCACCAAACTCCTCATTTTTATCAAGATATGTATCCAAATAATCAACGGGTGTCCGATTGATATTTGCAATAAATTAATTTACATAATTTTGTCCCATTGTATGGAGCAACTCTATATTTGACCAAAAAAAAAAATTAGTGTAGGTTGCAGAATGATCCATAAACATGATCCAAATTAATGTTACTGGTCCTTCAATAATGCGACGTCCGTTAGGATTCATCTGTTGAATATACCCAAAGTGGTGAAGGGTATCATATAGTCGGCCCCGTCCGACTTTACTACTTTCCTTACTGGTTGAAGTTCTGTTTTCCCAAAAGTTCAAAATCCGTATAAAATTTTAAATTTCATTTAAATCCGCGATATTTTCAAAAACATTTTTTGCCAATTTTTTGGAAGGCTAGTTTCCGCCGTTCTAGTATATTGATTTTCACGAAGAAGATTGTATATCATTCGAAACGTAAAAACCTTACGGATCGCGGTTACCCATATCATTTAGTTGATAGATCCAATAAATTGGCCCGAAAAATAGGTTTTTTTTTTTTGAAATTTTATCGCACAAAATTTTCACCTTCGGATGGGTATTAGTCTGAAGCTGTACATACTACATATAAAAATATATATCAAATTACTCAGATTCGCGACAACAATAATCTTATAATTGATGTTTAGAAATTCCTGTTTTCGTATTAAAGCTAGAAGTAAAATTCAAAAAAAAAAAAAAAAAAAAAAAACACTCAAAATCGAGCTTCAAAATGTCAGCATCATTATCATAAGAGACGTAGTTCCCATTTTGTTGGCTTCTGGTTTTACTTTGACACGAAGACCGTGAAATGAGCAGCTTAGTCACAAATCGATAGAGAACATAAAAAACACATTTTTTTTACATTAAAGTAGACAAAGCTTCCACCCAAATAAAGTTTGGAAAAGCTTGCAATGACCGATCAATTAACCCAAAACTATTAACTTTTTTTCATACACTTAAGTAATTCCCGAGTTATAAAGGGGTAAATCTCCGCTTCAGCTATGTTAAACCAGTGAGCAGAGCAGTATAGTCGGACGGGGCCGACCATATGGTACTCATCACAACTACTACGTAAATCTAAATTTCTGCGGTTCTATATCCTGGGCAATATTTCGCGATATTTGAACCCACTTGACCGACTAGAGGCAAATAAATGTTACTAATATTCAGTACAGAAGTTCTGTATTACTTGTCCAGATTCCCTTCATGTTCGGCTTTCAACTGTGGCCTATAGATCGATTCGAAAAAAAACCAGTGAGCGGAGCAGTATAGTCGGACGGGGCCGACCATACGATACCCT
Source organism: Musca vetustissima (assembly GCF_032173495.1). Lineage (NCBI taxonomy): Eukaryota > Metazoa > Arthropoda > Insecta > Diptera > Muscidae > Musca > Musca vetustissima. The sequence continues at coordinate 142,151 of NW_026873437.1, forward strand.
ACACAACTACCACGGAACTCAAATTTTCTGCGGATCTTTATTCCGAGACTGGACAATATTTCGTGATATTTGCACCCTCTTGCCCGATTAGAGGTAAACAGCACCTCTTCCTCACACTGACATATTTTCCGAATATTACGAGTATTCAGTACAACTATTGTCCAGATTCCCTTCCCCGTGGGTTGTGTTGTGATGTTCGGCTTTCATTTGAGGTTTATAGATCGACTCGAAAATAATACAAAAAATTAAGTTTTCGGTCCATTTCATTCAAAAATTATTATCTGATCATCACCGAAAATTATAGGCGTTGTCCTTGACCATAACTGGAACCTCATGGAACATTTCAAAGCGATCAGCGCTATAGTTCCGCTCTCTATAGTGATAATGGGTTACTAAATAATATACGAACACGGAGATACTTGTAAATATTTAGGTGTAACTCCCACATCCGAGCACATACAACAATATAATTGGTATTAATTTAAAGGTCAACCACACCTCTTGGATATAATGTCAACTTCTCGGGTCTATGTCATTCAGGGGTAAATATATAGGCCATAGAATACAAATTTTGTCATTTTTCACACAAAAGCCAGGGTCCATTTGACCCGCTAAATATTGACCGATCTTTCTCCAAACAGGCATGCTTATTCTTTGGCCCGATCCGCTTCTCCATACAAAATTTCACGATGTTCGGACCATTGTTGCGGCCTCTGGAGCGACCAGAAAAACCGACAAAAATTTAGTATTTGGTCCATTTCATCCCCTAAATATTAACCGATCTTTCCCAAAAACAATAGGGGTCTTCATTGGCCAGAACCCATCCTGCATGCAAAATTTCGTGAAGATTGGTCCATAACTGTGGCCTGTATCGTGTTTACAAATTATAATGGACAGACGGACGGACGGACACACATGTCTAGATCGACTCAGCTAGTAGAGATATGACGATCGATATACTTAAGGGGACCCCCCCCCATTCTCGGGGTCAAAATTTTTTTTTGATTTAATTCGATTCTACACTAATTCAAGAATGTCTCTACAAAATTTCAAGTGAAAATCTCAAGAACTCTTGAAGATATAGCCGATTTATTGTGTCAGCATCAAGTGACGGCTAAAGGGCTTCTCAAACTTTAAACGCGTTTTTCTCTTTTGCGAATGGCGGGCACGATAACTCAAAAACTAATAATCCAATCGGTTTCAAATTTTGACACGTTTCTCTGGGAGTGTGTAGCTCTCGTATGAACTAGGATAAAGCCAATCGGTGAAGATCTTCCTTATTTTTTAACTTGGTTTTTTGTAAAAAATCGGCTATTTTCCAAAAATATTTTTTCAAAGGTCCGCCATTTTGTTAATTGTTGTGCGAAGTAAATAATCCTAGTTCATACGAGAGCCAGACATGTCCTCTTTCTAGCACCGTTGGAATTTTCGGATTCCGATGTTCCAGTGAGGAGTTATCATGCCCGCCATCGAAAATATGGACTTTACTTTGAACACAAAAAACAACAACAAAACAACAACAACAAATTTTGGTAAATTATTTTTCTTCCTTTTTAAATCTTCAAATATATATGTGCCAAGTTACAAACCTTAACAACCATTGGTATTCATTTACCAGCCCATTTAAAATCTTAAAAATAAAGAATCGAGAATGGGTGGGGTTCCCTTAAGCTGTACTATAAATGCAGATTTTTTTTTAAATAATTTCCATGGCGGATAAAAAAAATTGTTCTTCACGCCGGATTATAAGCTTGGTTAATTTGTAAATATTTTTTCAATTCGGACTTTTTCAAGCATGATTTTTAACAAAAATGTTTTGGGGATTTAAAAAACACACATTTTTTCTAATGCGGACTTCAAGCGTGGATTATTAGAAAATATCATATTTGTTCACCCGGACCATAAGCGTAGATTTTGGATAAAGATCGGTCAATATTTAGTAGGTCAAATGGACCCTGACTTTTGTGTGAAAAATTACAACATTTGTATTCTATAGTGTATATAATTGCCCCTGAAGGGGGTGGGAGTAATACTTTAATATTTACAGGTGCTTACGTATTCTGTTATTATTTAGTAACCCATTACCACAGTAAAGGGCGAAAATATAGCGCTGATCGCTTTGAAATTTTCCATGAGTATTCAGGTAGAATCAGTTACAACGCCCATAATTTTCGGTGATGGTCAGATAATAATATTGGGATGAAGTAGATAGACCACAATTGAAAGCTGAACATCACGACACAACCCACGGTGAAGGGAATCTGGACAAGTAATTAGAGTGTTAGTAATATTTGTTGAGGGTGAAAATATCGAGAAATATTGCCCAAGCTCAGAATATAGAACCATACAAAGTTAGATATTCGAGGAACTTGTGGTCGGCCCCGTCCGACTGTACTGCTCCACTCAATGGTTTAAAACAATATTTTTTTAAGGACTAGTTAAGGCGTGCATTTTTTAAAGAATATTTTCCAAGGCCCAATTAAAACCAGTAAGTAAAGTAGTAAAGTCGGACTTGGACGACTATATGATACCCTTCACCACTTTGGGTATATTACATTGACATGAAATTGAACGAACTTAAATACACGATATTTATCTATATCCAAACCGAATAACATCAATCCCTGCACATGCCATTCTGCGTCCTATGCTAAATTTTGTAAATCGATTTAAAGCAAACTTGACACACGCTATTCCACGAAATTTTAATCTCATTTACCTCAAATCGGACGAAAATATATATGGGAGCTATATATAAATCTGACCCGATTTTCTCGAAACTTGGCACACTTTGTTCTGGACCTAATTCAGTGCTCTATGCCAAATTTCGTGCAAATCGAAAGATATATAGGGACTTTGGTGCACCATTTACTTTAAACCGGACGAAAATATATATGGGAGCTATATCTAAATCTGAACCGATTTTCACGAAACTAAGCGCACATCATTATAGACTCCATTTTGTACGCTATGCCAAATTTCGTGCAAATCTAAAGATATTAAGGGACTTTCGCGCACCATTTACCTTAAATCGGACGAAAATATACATGGGAGCTATATCTAAATCTGAGCCGATTTTCACGAAACTTTACGTACGTCATTCTAGGCCTACTTCAGTACTTTATGCCAAATTTCGTGCAAACATATGCATAAAGACATAATACCCTGTACCACAGTGTGGTGACCGTTTAAGATGGCCACTGAGTTCTGCACCAAGGGTCCTCAAACAATCTAATTACAGTCTTTTTACAGATTTTTCGATTGTTTTGACAAATAAGAGGTCTAATAGATTCCTCAATCTGCAGATCGGGCGACTGCAAAATAGGACGTTATATAGTCCTGAAACTTACTATCATTATGTAGGATATCACGATTTTTAGCCTCAGAGTACCTCTTAGTAAAGTACCAAGTGACTGGAGATTAATGATTACGCTCAAACCAGAATGAGATAATCTTCTGAGAGCCGATGTTGATATTCCATAATATTAAATAATCACAACCAAAAACAATCGGTGTCGTGACGAATAGTCCCAAAACCGGTTTTAACGTTGTTAATAAATTATAATGGAAGACAGACAAAACATATATAGATTGATTCAGCTAGTCGGGATATGACGAACGGTAAACTAAATAGTGGGTCTAGGGGTGGGGCATTGCAAACTCGTGGTGTCACTTAAAGCTATACTACCTATTGTGTGGGCTATAAAACCAATTTTTATAGTTGGTCCTAGACAAATATTTTTCTTAAATTTATGCCTATATTTTCCATAAAATTGACACTGTGGTGGTTAGGCATATTTCATCCTTCCAAATTATTTTCATAAAAAAAATCACACTTTTGGTTGTCTTAAAAAATATTTTTTTAGAAAATCCCACGCTTGTTATGACCCCTGAAGACTTATTTTCAAAATAGTCCACTTTTCATTTTTCTAGGTCTTATATAAATATATATCTTTTCTTGTTTGCAAATTTTCGACAACTAACCCACTGTCCAAAACCCAAGGAACAACATTGAAAAAGGTTAGTAATACGAAAAAAAATACCTGCAAATTATAATCCGCTGTTGCTGACATATAGAAAAACCCCAAACAATAATACATTGTAGCGCAAAAAAAGAAATGTTTTTCTTTTTCCCAGCAAACAATCTCCAACATTTTTTTCCTTGTCGACAACATCGTCGTCGTCGTCACCGACTAACGACGTTTTGTTTTAATTTAAAATGCAGAAGAAAAAAATAGACACAACACACAAAAAACCAACAACACCCTCAACGACGGAAGTCACAAACACAAATAAACAAGGCAGGCAGGCCGATAGACTGACAAACATTTAGCCGGGCAGATAGACAGACATAAAAACACACAAACACAAATGATAATAACTATAAGTCACGTTACACTCGAAGAGAATTGACTGTCCGTTGCGTCTGTGAGTGCTTGGTGGCGGGTGCTTGGCGTTTGCCTCGACATTGCAGGGCAGCAGCAGCATAGCGTATAGCATTTTAATGAGTTTGACGACGACGTACCCCACTCACCGGTGTGTCGTATCGCTGTGACTGTGGGAATGTTTTATTATTCGCGGTGAATGAACACAACATTTAATGATTTACTATAACAAACAAGTGGTTTTTTGTTGATGTTGTTGGTGTTCTTCTTCATGTTGTTGTTGCTGTGATTGTTGGTCTTAATACATAATAAAAATTAAGTTCGCTGTG